>NC_064926.1:171205318-171508348 GCF_023897955.1 Schistocerca gregaria | reverse complement strand
GACTTGCAAATCGGCGGCCGAACCCCGAAGGGGATATCCCGGCTAATAAATGCCACACGATTATTTTATTCCATAATAAAGTATGAGTACACATTTGAGATCACTTTCTCCATTCTTCTTCCATTTTATTGCATTAAGTATTTTCACAAATACGTTCTGTTCATTCTTCAGATGTCTATGATTTATTCCTAAATTTGTCGTTACCATTCCCACATTGTTTGCTATCCCACAGCTGCAGTGCGATTTCCTTGTACCACAATCGTAGGGCCTTAAGACTTCGGAGAACTGGCTGTTCAAGTGGTAACAGTAGTTATTTATGTCGAAAACTGCAGGGGTAATAGTCTATGGTAAATCTAAATGATTCTGTCAATGACTGCTCATAGTAAGTTAGGCAATCGAACAGAAAACATGAAATTTTGACTGCTCATTACGGCTTAGATGTTTGGTGATTTCGAATTGTGAGTATTTGCGGTACTCTTTATTATTTCTTGAAAAACCTGAAAAAATTTTTGTTCGACCCTGTAAACCTTCGACGCAGAAAAAGAAGGCAAATATAAGTTCCTAGCTACCATTTAATTACCAGACCTATGTCTACGGCTTGAGGTCTTGTGGTAGCATTCTCGCTTCCCCCGCACGGCGTCCCGGGTTCGATTCCCGGTGGGATTTTCTCTGCCTCGAGATGACTGGGTGTTGTGTGTCTTTAATCATCATTTCATCCTCATTCACTCGCAAGTCGATGTCGTGGCGTTAAAGAACTTGTGGAACGGCGGCCGAACCGCCTCGCGAGGGGTCTCCCGGCCACCAATGCCATACGATCATAACCATACCTAAAAACTGCTTTAATGTGAATACGATTTTAATAAAAGTAAATGTTACTTATTAGCTGCAAGTAGCAAAGTTTTAATTACTATTATATGGATCCACAAAATTTGTATTAGATGAGATGATGAACATTCTTTACTGTTCTGCTTATATACATAGTTTGAATTCCAGACGAGACATTTTTTATTTAAATCTACTACAACGTCCTCTGAGTGTATCTACAGTCAACAAATATCCAATGAGTAAATATCAGGCGCTATGACGTTTTTCGGTCACAGGAGCTAGCGGTGTGTGGTGCATTTAGTGTCCCACGCCAAAGGTAGTACTTATCAGGTACTTCTAAATTTAAATTTTGGCTTCGCGGAGAGGCGTGTTCTTGACGGATAACCTATATTCTGCAAACTTACAGGTCACTTGTCTCTTATATAGCTGTTCATTGTCCTTCTTTCAGAAACTTTCATTACCTTCTAGAGATAGTTATTTGCCGGCACCTCCTTTACATCGATCTAGATAATTAAAGCTGTTTATCTCCAGAATATCTTAAGATTTTGTTACTTCCTTATATACCTGATACTGACTATTTCATTACATCACAAAGTTATTTGTCCCATAACGATGAGTACAAGTTTTCATTATGTAGTTAACGCGATGCCCCAATTACATCAACTGAATAGCACTGTTCCCTTAATCCACAAATCTCGTCAAACTTCTGTACTTTTTTCGAATTCAATATAAAGAGAGTAGTTTTATTAATGTAGTTTTCGAACTTAAAGGTGGTGCCCAGTAGTCTGGTGAAAGCAGTTTGTGATTTTGCTTCTGTTCCAGGATACAATCAGACGGTTTTTATTTTATTTTCAATTTTAAATTTACCGTTTATCACCCTGTGCGGTACCTATCTGGCAAACAGACCACAATCAAAAAGGTAGACAATTGTCTGAACGCCATGTAAGTGCAAGGATAGAGAAGTTCACTATCTAGAAGTATATACTAGCATCATTTTAGCACATAGTCAACGTGGAAAAAAGAGTTACAACATATATAAGAGCTGGACACGAAGTCACCAGTATTGAAACTTGATTGTTGCACCCCGAATGAAAAAATTTTTCTAGACCGTCATCAGCTCGAAATAATTAATGTGCATCCAGTTGTTGATGGACTGTCTGATCATGATGCTCAGTTAAAGGAAAATGAAGTTGTAGCATAACACGGATCATATTACGTAGTGACTCCGCGTAGTGAGACCGTAGTTTTAAGAAAACGTTAAAGGGTTTGGTGTGGATAGAAGTGTTTGTATACAGGTAGTAGGGACAAATTCAAGATATCGCTTAGTAATTTAGTGCCAGTACTTGGAAGTAGCTTTCCAAAAGTGATATCCAACCTAGTCCATTAGAGGGCCAAGGTAACCATGCTTAACGAAAGGGACTAAAACCTCACGTAAGAGGTAAAGGAAAATCTCCCTCAGAACAAGTGAAAAGCCAGTCATTTGATGCACAATAAAGTTAACTTCCGATGGTGTGAGCAAATGCACGACATAAAACTTTATTAGTGTGACTAGCTACAACTATGAAGAGATCGATAGTGTTCTGTCGCTTTTAAGCTCAAATCTTCAACATGTAAATGAACCTTTAGGTAGCAGAACACGTTAGTGAAATCATATGATATTATAAATAAGAAAATCAACTTAAATATGTGAAATTAATGAATAAAATACAAATGACAATACTGTTTACTAGCCCATATAGCTTACTGCTCTGTTCCAAAGAATACATATCAAATGAATATGCACATATTTGCGAATGGCGGCCTCACATTGATTTGCGGACGAAAAAAATTATAAATCGGTAATAATTAAGCCTCGAAATATGTAGTCATACCGTGTGAACAGACCACTTAGACTCAGTAACACGTGAGAATCAAGTTTATGCAACATCGTATTAACTATAAAACATCAGCAGTAAATGCTTGAAATTCGACAATACGAAAATCTGGTTTACAGTATATATGGAAGCAGTCACAAATTTAACTCACTATAATCAAAAAATATCTAAGTAAATGCGTTACACTATTATAAAAATATATGCACCGAATTGTTACTGAAAACATTAGCCTAAAATTTCTTAAATAACGTTAAAGCTTGCACGGTTTCAAAAGAAATATAAATTAGAGTCTGGAAGTATCGAAGTATCGAAGTATTTTTCAAGTCCAAAGAACGCTAACTTAAGCTACGTGTCTCTTTAGGCGCACAATACCTCACAAATATACCACTTAAAATGTTTCCCGATAACAGGCCCTGCACACTTACGTGCTGGATTATTTACGGACATCATGATGTCATGACTACTGAGTTTACTAAAGCATATACACATTATTGGGAAAGCTATGAAGAAGATACACAAATGCAGGTTTACATCAAGCCGTCCAAAGTGCTTAAGCTCAAATTTCAATGACAATAACATCTTATGTAATACAGGTAATGACTGCTCATAGATTAGAATTGTTGGGTAATGATCTGGAGCACATGTGCTATGCTTATGGTGTATGTGTTACCGTCCAAACCCGATTTTTGGCTAGCCTAATTTCGCCTAGGTCAAATTCCTTCATCTTCTTACCGATAGGATAAAAGAGTTTAGTCGGGGTTGAATGGGTTTATCCTAGTCAGAATTTACATTCTTTATAATAAACTGGTACTTCCTAGTCTGAACTAATTTCACCTAGTCTGCATCTTCTATAAGCTTTTCAAAGTAAATTAAATAAAGGAATACAAATAAAACAGTCAATATTATTCATTAAAGCTATGTATTAGCTAATCAGTAATTTGACATCTGTCCCTAGATCTACCTACACATATTAGTCCACAGAAATCACCTTATTTGTAATTTGCTTATTTATTATTTTTGCAAGGTTTACTTTGGTGCCACTTAGAATTGCAGAGTACTTTTTTCCATACAATTGCAATTGTTTGTTGTACAGTTTTTCACGCAACTGCATTTCTCAGAGCCTTGCCCTGATCCAATAGAAAGTTTTGTGGCAGCAGTCCTTAATGATCCATCAATATGTCCCACATCTAAGATCTTCTGAATGCAGACGTCGAAATCATTCCTAAAAAAATAAAACGGAAGTTAAAACCAATATTTGAAATACCTTATTAGAAAATGTTTTCGATAATTTGAATAAAATTATACCTGCAATAATGCTTTTGAAGTGCACCATGCTTGGTGCTAACGTTTTAGAGGCCTTCATCAGTCTTTTGAAGTATTACTCCAATTATGGTTAGAAGGTCACCTCTGCCTTTGTCTAAGTCTATAATAGGTATGGTTATGTTGTCTCCAACGTCACCTGTTGGATGGGATTTGTCACAGGAAACTTTCATTCCTTTAGCTTGTTTTTTTTTTTTTAAAAAAAAATCTGTCCCAATTTTTCTTGCATTTTGAATGTCGTTTGTGTCAATTTTCACAATGTTATCATCATCACTGTCTTTGTACTGTTCAGTATTGCTTTCATCTTCGATTGCCTTCTTTAGGTCAACTTCATCCAGAATATCACTTATGATTTATTAACGCAACGAGGAATTGGATAGTCCTACTGTAGGTAGGATTCCGAATAATGCTTTGTCAGGTAATTGTTTTATGCCAGAGTGGTATGTTCGATTTTTCATTAATTGGACATACCTTATTCCTTCGTCAAATTGTTGTCCTTTAACCAAGAACTTATATTTTCAGTGTCTTCGTTGGAACGTTCTACAAAACCCTGACTTTGGCTGTGCCTTGGTTTTCCAAGCACAGCTTTCAGTTCTCACCAGAGCTTTACGAGTTCACTTACAACGTTATTGGCAAATTTTCTGCCATTGTTAGATTGAAGAATGGACGGTGCCGCTACAGTTAGGAATATGTCCTTCAAAAGATAAGCCACTTCTTCAGCCCTCTGTGATGTTAACGCATGAAGGAGAACAAATGTTACGAGATGGTCTTGGTAAACAAGAATGAGTTTTAGATTCCAGTCTGGATGTGCTTGGAAATCAGTTAAATCGACTTGGTATCTGCTGTTCTTTTCCGAATGAAGAATTGGCTTTGAAACTAGCCCTCTGTTCTTTCTTGTCTTCTTTTGTGGACATTGATAAGTAGATGCATATCATTTCCTTTGTTGTACTGGCATATTTACTTGATATCTCCGTTAACATCCTATCGGGAGCACCATGACTCATAGCTACGTGAGATGCATCAATCACATCATAAAGTTCATCAGTTGGAACAAAATATTTCATATTTCCTCCACATAGTGCAATAAATTTTTACACATCACCAATTTTCAAAACAGAAAATAGTTTCAGACCCCATTTTTGTAATAATGTTCTTCTTTCCAACTTTTCCCCGTCTTCTACTTGTTTAAGCAAATCCGCATATTTGTCTACTGATAGCACATTATAATCTGAAGACTTTTGGGTTTTACTATGCAACATTTCCTCCAGCTTTTCTCTCCTCAGATTTTGATAGGCTTGTCTACTACACGAAGGCTGATCCATGATGAAACGCGTCACAATAATTATACTAGGACTATAACAAAATGTTTTAAACGCAACCAGCAAATTAACAAGCGCACTCGTCGATGGAAAGTACCGTTCCTAAGAAAGAAGAGTGCGAGCGAAAAGCGATTGAGACGCGCGAGCGGCGAGCCAGAGATGATTCGGGGATTCCCCGTTCATACAGGCAGCGACATGCGTTCAGACTAAGCAAAATTAGTTCAGCCTATGACGTACCAGTTTATCATAAAGAATGTAAATTTTAAGATAAACCGATTCGACCTAAGCTGAAATGTTTTATTCTATCGGTAATAGGATGAAAGACTTTGATCGAAGTGAAACTAGTTCATCCTAAAATCAGGTTTGTCCGGTAACACGTGTCTGTATGGTGAGTTCGCAGTAATGGGACAACTTACAAAGAAAATTGTAAATTATCAGCTGTTAAATTTGCAAATGGCTGATTTTTCATATGAAGCGTCGTAAGTATGCAGTATATTGTTTTATTAGTTCATTTCTTCTTAATCTGATAAAGTAATCCAACTGAACCACTTATATGTTTTAAAGTCCGCGACATAGAATTTACCTGAAGGCTACAATCAACCAGAATATTTTGGGGAAAACCAATAAATGATATGCTATGGGATGGAGATGGTAAGGAAGTAATGACTTCCTGCGGGACAGGGCACTGTCGCAATGCCACGGTGAGAGTTTAAATGTTGTTTCAGACTGAGACTTGAAAAAGGACGTTGTGCGTCTTAGAATGGTTGGCTTCACTGCTTGGGCCCTGCAAACACGCGAGTCACACAACTCATGTTCCCAGCTTCCCACTCATTGCACAATTCAGCGGCGAAGGTTTAAAATTTGTGACAGACGGGGCCTCGAACCCATTTGATCCGCTCTCTAGAACGCTTGCCCCATGTTCTTCAAATGAAATGACACAATTTCAGAGTCTTTACTCGTCTGATGTATATATAGTTTGAAGCGGCGAGTGAATATTTGTTCCAAGGCCAGGAATCCAAACTGCATCTCATGTTTACTAGGCAGGTGCGTTAGCCACTTGGTGTTTTGCGAACCCCTCAACCCTAGATCGAAATTCTTCTTAAAGTAGACTGGGGCTGCAATGAGAGTTTGGACGAGGAGGGAGGTGTGCCAGGGCAGTCCGTGCCGTTGTGTGAACTGCTGCGCCAAAGTGGCTTCCTCTGTTCCAGCTGCTTCATGGCGAGTGCAGTCCGCTCTGTCGGAAATGTTCAACAGAACAGGTAGTACTGACAATTTTTGTGATGTGTCTCGTTTCTGTATAGCATGTCTGCAAGGTATTGGAACTATCACCTATCAGGTTCCAGGTATTAGTGGCCGTGGTGGCCGAGCAGGTGATGTGGTGGCGCTACAGGTGTAGGCTGTCGAGCTTGGGGAGGCAGTGAGGTTGGCTGTGATAACTCCTTTCTTGTATCCATGTAATTGCCGATGTCTTATTTCATCTTCCTTGAAGATTTTCTAAATTTAATACGCTATTCTTAAAAAGGTATCATAGTGTTGTTTCCGATTCTTTGGTGTTGTTCATCTATCGTTCTTTCCCTATATCGGAAATCGTTGGTACTGCCGATCCCTTCTTCCTGAAATAGAGGAATTCCTGTTTCGGTAGCCTGTTTCCATTAATAGGGTAGAGATGTCGATAAAAAGTTAATCTTCGCCTAGCAATTACTTCCGATATTTTCTCTATAGTTTTGTAGGTCTTGTCATTACTTCTCATTTCTCAAAAACGTGTAGTCTGTATTACACCCATTATTAATCTAACAATCCGTCTTCTGTCCAGGTCACAGATGATCGTCAGGCATTCACGTCGGTACATTCTGGCCGTACCAATGTCGTTTCGTGTTTCACTTCAGGTTCAAACCATATTCTCTTTCCGTTTGGATAATCTTACATCCATTGCTAACTTTCCTGGTTTATTCTGTTGTATAGATTCTTCATGATATTTAAATATACGTACTTGCTGTATTTTACTTGTTTATGTTTCTATGATTTTTGGTGCATTTTCTATATTTGTCCCGATCTTTCTATTGAACCGAAATTTTGGAATCAGTTTTGTGTACTACTTTCTCCAGAAGGCTTATTGCAATAACTCGTTCTGTTAGATTCTCTGGAAGTATTGCGAAATCGTCAACAGAAGCCAGACAGTGCACCTTAATCATAATTGTTCTCCATCCCAGATTAATTGGTAAATTTTGGATTTTCTTTTTAGTTCCTAATTTCAGATCCTGATAACTTATCTAGAACCCCGTTGAATAGGAAAGTCACTATTTCTTAGTCTAACACGTTTTCATCTCAAATGGATGAGATACTTCTCTCATATGTCTAATTTTAGGTATCGTATTTGATAGAGTATTACGAATTACGTTTGTCTATTGTTTCTCTGTTTTCCGAATCGAATGCTTCGTTGAAATCAATAAACGGTAGTGCGGCAGGTTTGCTGGTTAACATTGTGTGGTGAATTACTGATTTTAAGTAAAAAGTATGTTGTGCGCTGTACCTTCGTTTAGAAGACCACTCTGCTATTCTCGCAGTTAATTGTCTAAAACTTCCACAAATCTCTCTAGAAGAAAGTTTGTTAATATTATATATTCCATTGGCAGAAATGACACTACTCTGTAATTACTGAAATTTTGCCTCTCTCCCTTTTTATGTAGCGGATGGATTAATGCTGTTTTTCACTCACCTGGAATATTTTCAGTTTTCCACATTTTCTCAAGTAGCAAATGTAGATTATATATAATCTCTCCTACGTGGAATTTCACTAATGGAATCTTCGTTAACTGATTGCCTCCCGCCCCACCTGGTATTGTGGTATTTAATCAATTTGCCAATATTTCACAATTTTCTTTGTTATTTAATACTATATCCACATTTTCATCTCCCACGCAATTATTTGGTGTTTCATACTATTGAAGTACATGGTTAAATGTTTGGTGAACATTTGTAGTGCCAATTTTGGTAAATTTTCTAATACTTCCGCAAGATGGGATTTTTCAGATGTTCTTTTGATTTTTAGGATTATTTTCCCAGTTTCGTTACGATGTTGTAAGAATTGTTCCAACTCTGCTTACATTTTGGACATCTCCATTTTCTCCATAGTTGAGGTTTTCTTCTAATACTTCTTCAGACTCCACAGTTCACTATATCTTCTATTTACTTTAGGCAACCTCTAAAGATTTGTCTTCTGGCTTGATAATTTTTACCCTGAGCAGATGGCAATCACCCCCTCATGTTGTCCCAAATTCTTCTTTATTTTTTTGTGTATCTTCTGTTGTAATATTGGCTGTAGTGGAGATATCAATTACCCATTTCCGATTACTTTAAAATTCATAAATTCCATGAAATTCTTTTTAGAAATGACTACGTGATGCAGAAGTTCTCCTAGCTTAGAATGTTGAAATCAAGTTTAAGCTTTTCTTGATAGTTTGGAAAAAGATGCAAACTTCAGGTTTAACGGGAACTTTTTAGACCTATTTATCAATATGTCACCAATTCTGTTTCTTCCTAAGTATGGAGAATATTCGCCTTCAATATAATATTCCTAAAATTCCTTTCCTTCCTAACTTGCGTTACAGAGTTGCCGAGATTTATTTTGACGTAATTTTTAGACAGATTGATGATTTGTCATCCTAATAGGTTCCAAACCTGATTAACTTTCTTCAGACATCTTCTGATGCCATCGTTTATATGCGCATGGCATTTTTTGGGGTGTAGCACGTATTCTTGCAGTTTATTGTTAACAGGGACATTTATTATGATTTTGATTTAAATTCTGTTTTACTAACTACGATTTTTGTTTAGTTAAAGCACCGTTCCACAGATTTTCATTTTTTCCTTTTCTCTTATTACTACTGAGCCTCTATAAACTCTTTCCAGCACTACTAAAATTTCTGCAGAAATAACTTCAACTCTTTCTGTTTCATAATTTTCAGAAGAGAATTGACATCTAATTTTCCAAAACTGTACTTCATTTTGAAGTCCAGCCTAGAACTCTTTTGAGTATATTCTGTCTCTTCCCCGCAGCAATTGTTGGAACTCCTGATGAATTGCAATATGTAACCGATTCTTCATAAGAGTTGCAACATGGGGTAACGCATCTATTGTGGGAGCTTTCTATTTTGCAATTTGATGTTATAATTGTAGAGAGTATAAAATGGTCATCCCTGAACTGCCACAATAACACCAGGTTGTCAGCCTGGAATATTACTGATACAGCCGCAATCAAAATGTGGAACACACTCAGGCAGGCTACCGACACTCACATGTGGAGTCATCGTGCCTCTGCCCATCTTAACCTTGTACCAGAGGCTGCCTTTTTCGCCGACGTCCATCTTCCCCTTCTTGCTGCCGATGATGTCGGGAAACAGATTTGTTGTTCATGATATGACAACGTAGACTGTTTTCTCCAGCACGGCGAAGGGCACTCTCACACACCTGGGCGTAACAACAATGTCGTCCAAGACCCCAGACTGGGAGTCTGCGGTTCATCAACAGCTGGTGCCGGACGCCCCAGTGCCGTAAAAGGCAAACGCGCTTTTTTCGCATATCAGTGGCAAACCACAGATGACGAGAGTTGTGAAAGCGGATGCCCTGGAACCCATAGTGTGCATCCAGGGAGGCACACGTAGAGTCACGGAGGCACTACTCACATACTGTACCTCGCCCAGCAGGTTGAAGGTGACAGCTTGCAGCCCACTTCGTGTGGTCTTTCAGCAAAGGAAGGCCAAACTTTTCTGCAACTTCGGTTGTTTATGAACGTGAACTTACAGCAGTTGTAGCGTCCACCATCTAAGCCCAGTACAGTCTGCTGGAAGAACGCTCGGAGGCAGTCTTCACACAGCATATTACGATTCGCCATCCTGGTTACCCTGTAACTGCCGAGTCTGTCATTCCGTCGGAATCAGAGATGAAGACTAGCCGATCCGACATTCAGACTAAGCCTTCTGAAACTAGGGTATTTAAGCTGGATGTAAAGTCAGAGTGGCGGGCGATGCGGTCTTTGGCCTTCACTAACCGGAGTGTTGAGCGACGTTGGCCCCACTTTAGTGCCTCAGTTACTGTCTGCTCTCTCTGCCTTGGCAGTTTCCATGAGTTCTAGGACGCTGAGTTCAGATATTACGTGGTTTAATCCACACTGCGTGGCTCTTAGAAAGACGTATTTGGTGCTGTCGTACTGCGCCATTTGCAGTCCTCGCTTGCGGTCCGGCTCTGTGTGGCTATGCTCTACGAACGGCATCCTATCTTCTGCAACAATGACAGTCCTTCATAATCTGACTGTGACACATGATATGAGGTGGACTTAGTGCTCTACTGCCTGCGCCAAGTAATAAATAGAAAATTTATATGAACAAGCGGAAATTTGGTCTATTGCGCAACTTTCTTCCGTTCTTTCAAAAATTCGTCATGATTTTTAGTTTGGTATCTTCGTTGGACAACTCTGTTTTACACAGGTTATGTACATTAACATCTCTCAAGAGTGAGTCACATTACTTGTTCCCACTCCGTCCCTTAGATCTAAGTTTTAACTCTCTAATATACGTGAGATCTTCTGCTTCTGCTTGCTGTAATCTTATTAGATGTATCGTTACAACTGGTTACAGTTGTTTTACTTCAGATTTATTACGTACTGATGAGGTTCAAAGTCAGACCTGGAGGATTGGCAGCTTTATGCCTCACGCGTAGGTAGAGCATGCAATGTGCTATCATAAATACGACTGGGCTAACAGATTCAACACTTGTACACTTGTAGTGATGGAATTCTAATTCTGTTTCTCAGGAACGTGTAAGGTATGTTTGGAAATTAGCTCCATAGTAATTCACCCCTTTTCCGATGCCTTAGTTCCCCTATTGGATGCAGGTGTTCCGGATCCAAAGCATCTTTCGACAAAGTTAGTTATTGGGGAAAGTAATATATTGAAATGTTTTTCAGGCCATTACAGAATTGTTGTCGATACCTTGATCTTAATCTTTCACCGGTAATTTCTGCAGGTAAATGATAGTTAGTACGTGCTACAGCGTCAGTCCTACCAATGGTCAAGATACCACCGTCGCAAAGTACCACCCCTTCCCTAACCCTTGGCTTCTCATTCTGGTAAATGTTGACTATCATGGTTTCTGGGGTATAAGAATGAATAAATCCTGTCAGTCCCTCATTTCTGAAAAATTGGTTGATGATCCATCACCTCTCTCCTGGATTGTACTACGTCAGTTTCACCTCTGAATAACTGAAATTTTATTTTATTTTATTATATTAAACTTTATTTTAAATCTGACGTGTTCCTTCGGGGATAAATGCTAGGGAGTGGGCCAACTATTAAAATAAGTAAGTAATTTCTTAAGTATATAATGTTTCTAAATACACTACTTTTGTTGGGCGCGCTTGACAGTGGCTTTCTGTGTAAGGTCCATTCTGATTCTTTTACTCGAACGTGGGTATCTTTTGTTACGCCTTCTTTTATTGGACTTCGATAATATTTACTCACCGAATAAATGGTTCATATTAGACTATTTATGTTCGTTTGATGAACACGGAACCATTCGGCGTGTCAAGACGCAGTACACCTCAAGATAACTTTTAACATAAAATGAAACAAATACTAAGTAATATCACTATAAGCCCGCCCGGTTGGCCGTGCAGTCTAACGCACTACTTTCCGGGCGGGAAGGAGCGTCTGGTCCCCGGCACGAATCCCCCCGGCGGATTTCTTTCGAGCTCCGGCGAACCAACCAGTCTGAGGATGGATTTTAGGTGGTTTTCCATCTGCCTCGGCGAATGCGGGCTGGTTCCCCTTATTCAGCCTCAGTTACACTATGTCGGCGATTGCTGCGCAAAACAAGTTCTCCACGTACACAAACACCACTATTACTCTACCACGCATACATAGGGGTTACACTCGTCAGCTGTGAGACATTCACTGGGTGAGTCCGCCGGGGGCCGAACCACACAATAACCCTGGGTTCGGTGTGGGGCGGCGGAGGGCTGAAGTGGACTACAGTAGTCGTCGTCGGTTTGCTGACCACTGCGGCTGCGGCGGGGACGGAGCCTGTCCGTCGTTTCTAAGTCCCGGGTTAACATAAAATACAATACAATACAATATAATTATATAAAATTATCACCTATAAACAATAAATTGACAGTGAGACTTATATTAAGCAAAATATAAATGATGATGGCGGTGTGCCGTACAAATCAGTCGCAGTCACTTAAAGACGCCGTCTTGCCTCGCTTCTAAGACAAAAAGATGCCGTCCCCATCACAAAAACAACTGAGGGTCGTAATTCAATATTTGTTTCTGCGGCTGTATGCTTTAGGTGATACAACCGTTCACTACACTTAATTTTTGATTAATATATTATTTAATTATTTATTACGTTTCAAATACTTCGTATGCTACTTCCGCTCTTCCCTCATATGTGCCTTTAAGAACTTCTCACGACCGTGCGTCTGTTCGAACTATTCTGGTTGCACAAATGATATTCCTTCCTGTTCCACATTCACGAAAAATCTCGAACCAGGAATCTCCTGCTTTTAACCACTTGCATTAACCACTGCAACACCAGGACATAATTTTCGTCCTCAACGCGCAGACTATCTCGGCTCGTTCCGTGGCCAACACATTCCCAACTAAGCCACCTACCTGCAGTCCCTGTCCATGTCCTGTATGCCCGCTAACTTTAGATTCCTGCTGCAGGTCGAACGCAAATGTGGATCCACACTGAAGATTATGGATTCATTGCCCATGAACGTGAGTCAGTTACATCTGAACGTAAGGTCCACTCATTCGTATATTATTTCCTAAGTTGGTAGGTGCCGCCACATGTTCATGATTTTCCATGTTATCGGATAGTGATGAATGGTCTAGCTCTCATAACGTATGTTCCAGCTTGTAACGACTGGAGTTCGTATCTGTCACTTGAATGCGAGGGCTTTCGGATCGTCGCCAGCTAGCAAGGGGGTGTCGGTGACCAGTTGCTGCTAGGGTTTGTTGAAGGCGGACAGGGGCAATCTATTGAAAGTGAGATGCCTTTTCAGAAATTAAATTGCAAATATATGGTGCCCATAGTAACAGAAAATGTGGCCGCCCGTTTACAGGCAAACGGACAGATGGTAGTTAACGTGAATGGCGAGTTTCTATCTCGCTCTATGCCGAAGATACAAACGATAAAGACATGTAATGGCAAGAAGCAATGCTACTGAGAAGTGGACCCTAGAGACTGAATAAGAATGCTAGCGGGAATTTTGCCTCGAGCATATTAATGCACTACTACGAGAGCTGAGACTCAAAGCAGGAGAGGAGACTGCAAGGTGTAGCTGACTACATTTATGCCATCGTACCTGTGGATGTGGGTGCGATCACGGAAATTCGTGTAACGGTTCTCAAGCGAGCCCCGTAATCGCTGTAATATCCCTGACGGTATTCGTTGTATACAATGCAACCGAACGGCCCGCGAGACAGCCTACACGTGCTCCAGGGACGGTGCAGGCTAAACTGCGACCTCTTCGGCTTTACTGCTACTTGCAATGCGCACATCTTGTTTCTCGGAAGAAATGCGTGCAACTAGGCTGAGAGCTTATATCGTCGGGGTTTCGTTAACACGAGAATGTTGCCCTGTATGAACTTAAACTGGACTAGTCCTGCAGTCTGGTCTAGAAGCCGGTATCAGTGGTCTTAAGTTTAGGTTACCGGTCTCGTATGGGCGCCAACTCATCCATGACACACAGTACCGACGTTATTGAGCGACCGCTTCCTTGCTTCACATATGTGAACGTAACGGCTAGAAAACTCAAGGCAACCATGTATGTGGACGAATTATAATATTAATTAATCGGGAAACCGGAAAACTATTTAGCTCACCCTATCCAACAGCCCGTCATGAATTTATGACGTTGGTTTGGTTTAATTATCATATAAAATTAGCCTTCATGCTCAAATCACATGTTTTAATTAATGAATCTTAAAATTATTCGCCCACAACCCTGTGCTCGGTACCAATGATACCGTTACCACACCAGCAATACGAATCATTAATGCTATTATGTCTCTTTGTTTCTGTTCCTGGAGAAGGCAGTCATTGTGGCTAAGCGAAGTGCTGTACCCACATAAGAAAAGTCTATGGCTACCGGGAATCACACTCATATAACCAACTTTGCACTATCCATGTTTGTTTTGACCGCTGCTACACTATAGAGCAGTGCTTAACTTCAATGTTTGTCTACATGCAGAAGCTCAAAAAAATAATTTGTAGTTGTACCGATGCCAGGCTTAGCTTTCCACCTACCGCATGATACACCCCCTTCTTGCAGACCTGCTATCTGAAGTATTGCTTCATCAATGCTGTATAATAGTTTCTGTAAAAGAGTTTTTTTTTCATCTGGCTGGTTTGATGCGACCTGCAACGAAATCCTCTACCTCTACCTCTGCCTCTTCAACTCAGAGCAGAACTTGCAACCTATGTCCTCAATTATTTCATGGGTGTATTCCAATCTCCGCCTTCCTCTACAGCACCCTGTAGCACCACGTTCGTCATTCCCTCATGCCTTAACACGTCCTACCACTCTATCCCCTCTCCTTGTCAATGTTTTCCACATACTCCTTTCTTCGCCGATTCTTCTCAGAAACTCCCCATTCCTTACCTATCACTCCGCGTAATTTTCAACATTCGTATTTATCACCATATCAAAAAACCTTCGATTCTCTTCTGTTCCGGTTTTCCCACAGTACATGTTTCACAACCATAATATACCGCGCTCCTTAACGTACATTTTCAGAAATTTCTTCCTCAAATGATATCCCGTGTTAGATAGGCCCTACTAGTAGACTTCTCTTGGCCAGGAATTCCCTTTTTGCCAATGCTAGTCTGCTTTTGATGTCCTCTTTGTCCGATGATCATTGGTTATTTTGCGGCCTTTCCTAAAGTCACTCATCGTCATCTAACACATCCTCAATTTTCTTTTCCGTGCTTCTATATATTATTCTTGTCAACAACTTGGATACAAGACCTGTTAAGCTGATTGTGCAATAGTTCTCACACATTTCAGCTTTTGCAATCTTTGGAATTGTGTGGATGATATTTTGCCGAAAGTCAGATGGAATGTCGCCAGGCTCGTGTATTCTACACACCATCGCAAATAGTCGCTTTGTTGCCAATTCATCAATTGATTTTAGAAATTGTGATGTAATTTTGTCTATCCCTTGTGCGTTATTTGATCTTAAGCTCTACGACGCCCTCTTCATTTCTAATACTTGGTCTCCTTTCTGTTTCTTCTTCTATAAAACCAGACAACTCTTCCCTCTCATAGAGGTCTCCAATGTACTCTTTCCACCTATTAAATCTCTCCTCTGCATTTTACAGTGGGATTTCCGTCGCGCTCTTAATGTTACCATCCCTGATTTTAATTTCACCGAAGATGGTTCTGACTTTCCTAAATGATGATTCAGTTATTTTTCTCGATTTCTTCAAATTTTTCATGTAACTGTTTTGTCTTAGGTTTCCTTCACTTCCTATTTATTTCATTCCTCAGCCACTTGTATTTCTGTATTCCTGAATTTTCATGAACACTTTTATACTTTCTTCTTTCAGCATTAAACTGAAGTATTTCATCTGTTACCCATAGTTTCTTCGCAGTTACCTTCTTTGCACCTATGTTTTCCCGTCCAACTTCTGTGATTTCCGTCTTCAGCAATATCCTTTCCTCTTCAACTGTGCTGCCTACTGAGCGATTCCCTATTGCTGCATCTATAGCCTTAGAGAACCACAAGTGTATCTCGTCATTCCTGCGTACCTCTGTATCCCACTTCTATTGATTCTTCCTGACTAATCCCTTAAACTTCATCCTGCTCTCCATCACTACTGCATTGTGATCGGAGTCTGTATCTGTCCCTGGGTACGCCTTACAGAGAAGCATCTGATTTCAGAAACTCTGACCACATCAGACAAGTCTTCCCCACTAATTGAGACCTCCAGGGTAATCTTTCCACGTGTCTCATCTCTCCTCTGAATTTAACTGGAATCGTTACGTATTGGTAATCGGGTTAGCCGTGCGGTTAGAGGCTTTTTGTCACGGTTCGCTCGGCTCCCCGTCGGAGGTACGAGTCCTCTCTCGGGCATGGGTGTGTGTGCTGTCCTCAGGATAAGTTAGCTTAAGCTAGATTAAGTAGTGCATATGCCTAGGGACCGATTGCCTAACCAGGTTTGGTCCCATAGTCCTTACCACAAATTTCCATTTCATTCCGTATCTCCTGGCCTTTTCCAAGTATACCTCCCCCTCTTGTAATTTCTGAACTGAGGATTCGCTCTTACGGGCTGAAAGTTATTACAGAACGCTGTTAGCCTTTCTCCTTTCTTTGTCCCAATGCCATATTCTCCTGCAACCTTTCCTTATTCTCCTTCCCCGACTACTACATTGCAATGACTCGTGACTACTAGATTTTCATCTCCCTTTTCGTACTGCATTACGCTTTCAGTATCCTCATATACTTTCACTATCTTTTCATCTGAAGCTTACTACGTTGGCATATTTACCTAGACTGTTATTGTCTATGTTGGTTTTCTGTCGATTCTGATGAGAACAACACTATCACCGAACTGTTCATAGTAACACACTCTCTGTAATAATCTAATGTTAATTACCTATTCGTTGAATGCACATAATTTCTGAATAAGAGTCACGTTGTTATTAACGGTTGCTACCATATTATACCTGCACTTTGTGAGTTCCGTAGCTACCTCCAGTAATACTTTGGTATTGTTCAATCTATTTTGCTGCAGATACGTTAGTTGTGAAATATGTCACTCTGCTTTCGTCTTACTGCTTCTTACTGTCTGTTGCACCTGAATTGTTGTCGATTTCAGTTGCTGTACATATTCTTCATTTGCTCTCACTAATAATAATTTTTAGACGTTATCTCCTCTCTTTCCCCATACATGTAACTGCTATATTACTTTTCTCATCTCCATCACTTATTCTCTTAGGTTGTCATTTGACAGTTTCAGATATTGTTACACAAATCGGAGAAAATGCTAACATTCCGCGCCTCCTCACATAATTCCTTGATTCTGTATTGTATTCTGAAAATTTCGGTCCTAACTGTAAGTACCTCGAATGCCAGTCCCAAGGACCAATGCTCACTGGTGAACTAGCCTGGAAAACAATACCTCGGAGTTCAGTGGCTGGTTCAGGGTTACAGATCCTATACTTCCATGACGCGCAGTAGCGTCAAGACTACTACCATTCTTTGCTGTCCTGAGGGAAAGAAACTTCCAAAAACTCCCACGCTTCTTCGAAAAATGAGTTCCCATACAACACCGTAAATGAGTGAATGACTTGCACGAATCAAAAAAGTTCTGCATCACCTCTGTTCCGAGAGTTCCGGAACCGGTACAGAAAATTGGAATACAGATCAACATAAACATCATTTCCGCCCTTTTTATTGCTCATGAAAACCACACATTGCATGTTGTACCACCATATCTTCGGAGGTGGTAGTCCAGACTGCTGTACACACTGGTACCTCTAATTCAGTAGCACATCGTCCTGCAATGATGCATGCCTGTATTCGTCGTGGCATGTTATCGACAAGTTCATCAAGGCACTGTGGGTCCAGGTTGTCCCACTCCTCAACGGCGATTCCCTCAGAGTGGTTGATGGGTCACGTAGTCAATGAACAGCCATTTTCAATCTATCCCAGGTATGTCCGATAACGTTCAGGTCTGGAGAATATGCTGGCCACTCTAGTGGAGCGAAATCGTTGTCATGAAGGAAGTCATTCACAAGATGTGCACGATGGGGGCGCGAATAATCGTCCATGAAGACGAATGCCTCACCTGTGTGCTGCCGATGTAGTTGCACTATCGGTCGGAGGATGGTATTTACGTATCGTATAGTCGTTACGGTGCCTTCAATGGCCACCTGCGGCGTACGTCGGCCCCACTTAATGCCACCAAAACAGCAGGGAGCTGTCCATCTTGTAGCACTCGCTGGGCAGTGTGTCTAAGACGTTTCCCCTGACAGGGTTGCCTTCAAAAATGACGATTGTCTGGTTGGAGGCATATGCGGCACTCATCGGTGAAGAGAATGTGATGCGACTCTTGAACCGTCGATTCGGCATGTTTTTTGGCCCTTCTCTACCACGCCGCACGGTGTCGTGGTTTCAAAGTTGGACTTCGCCATGGATTTCGGGAGTGAAATTGCGCATCATGAAGCCTATTGCGCATAGTTTGAGTCGTAACACGACGTCCTTTTGCTGCACGAAAAGTATTATTCAACATGGTGAAGTTGCTGTCGGGGCTCCTCCAAGCCATAATCCGTAGGCAGCGGTCATCCACTGCAGTAGTGACCTTTGGGCGGCTTGAGCGAGGCGTGTCAGCGACAGTTCCTGTCTCTCCATGTCCTAACAACATCGCTATGGTTCACTCGGAGACGCCTTGACACCTCCCTTGTTGAGAGCACTTCTTGGCACAAAGTAAGGCGGATATGATCAAACCGCGATATTGACCGTCTAGGCATGGTTGAACTATAGACAACACGAGCCGTGTACCGCCTTCCCGGTGGAATGACTGGAACTGATCGACTGTCGGACCCCTCCGTCTAATAGGCACTGCTCGTGCATGATTGTTTACACCTTAGAGCGGATTTAGTGACATCTCAGAACAGACAAAGGGACTGTGTCTGTGATACAATATCCATAGACGAAGCATATGTTCAGGAGTTCTGGGAACCGGGGTGGTGCAAAACCTTAATTCGTCATTATAATCCACTTAGTTCGCCACCTAAGTCCATATTGTGCCTCTTGTATTTAACACAGGTAACGGTTATCACAATTTTCTTAATCCTCTTTGGTTCTCTGTTCTGCTTTGATACCAGTATTGTAATTTGTGGTAAGGCATCGGCTGCGCCATTGAAGGATTTAATCTACTGGTGTGTGTAAGAGAATAATTTGGTTGGTGACTGTATCGTAACACTGACGGGGGGGGGGGAGGGGGGAAGGTAATTTCTGTGACAAGATACATATCGTTTCGTCTCATAAGCAATTTATAGGCTTCCCTTTTGGTGTGTAAGAGTTGGTACCAACACACATTCACTGGCCATCTTTGAAAAGTCGAAGCTTCTCATGTTTTTCTCTTTCCAGAATTGCGTATAATTTTCTCTAACTGCTTTCCGACAACCTAACAGGTTATAACACCATGAAGGGAGATGGAATTTCCCGTCATAGACAACCAAGTGTGGCGAAAGACCAATAGTAGTATGTACCTTATAGTTGTACTCCCTGACCTAAGCTAGAGATGTGTGTCTCAGTCTGCATGTTGGCTATTGAAATAATGATTCATCATCATGCAAATTCTTCTATGAACGCCTATCATTGGCTTGTTACCTTGCAGATCAAAGGGACTTGTCTGTAACTAGTGAACGCGAAGTACACGGCACAGGTTTTTCATAAATTCAGATACAGATCTGTCAGTAAATTAAAAAAAAAGACAAAACTACAGCTAACAAAAGAAATATTTCATTTGGTTGACGAAAGAAGGAACTACAAGAACGTTATGGGAAACCGAGAGCACCGAAATATAAATCTCAAAATATTGAAATGAACTGAAAGTGCAGAGAAGCTCATGCGAAGTCGCTGCAAGATAAACGCGAAGAAATCGAGAAAGAAATGAGGACCAGATGTACTATCTCAGCATACAGAAAAGTAAAACCCATCTCGTGTTAAATTAAAAGCAATAACGGTATTATCAAGAATGCAATGGGAACTCCATTGTTAAAAACAGAGGAAAGAGCAAATACGTGGAAAAAATATAGTGAAGGTCTTTAGGAGGGAAATGTCTTGTCTGATGACGTGATAGAATAAGAAACAGAAGACGACAGGGATGAAATAGGGCATCCAGTGTTAAAACCAGAACTTAAAAGATCTATGGAAGACTTAAAATGAATTAACACAGAAGGGGTTGACAACATTTTATCGGAATATCTAAAATCACTGGGGTGAAGGGAAGGAATGGCAGCAAAACGACTATTCACATTGATGTGCAGAACGTATGAGACTGGTGATGTACCATCAGACTATTGGAAAAACATCATCCACACAATTAAAAAGATAGCACGAGCCGGAAAACGGGAGAATTAACGCACAATAGGCTTAACAACTTATGAATCCGAGTTCCTGGTGGGAATAAAATTCGTAAGAGTGTTACAGAAAATTGAAGATCTGTTAGGTAATTACCGGGTTGGCTTAAAAAAAGGTGAAGACAATAGAGTGGTATTTCTGACATTGCAGCTGATAATGGAAGCGGAACTGAAAAACCAGGTGTGACACACGAGTGCTACGAGCGGTGTGTTTATTGTGAACATAAGGCATACAGAAATTTCTAGATTGTTCGGAAAGCAGCTAACCGAAGGCACTGTACGCTATGCAGCTCCAATAGTATCATCTTCCGCAAACACTCCTTGCAATTCCATTGCGATCTGTTCGAAATGTCCACCAATCGAAGTACGGAGGCGGTGTGTGCGGACAACGAAGTTTGCAATCACATCCTGTAGTGCCTCAACGAAAACGGATTGAAATGCCTCACAGTTAGCATATTAAAGCTTGTCCAGTGTCATATCTCCCATAAGCAGTGTCTTTTACTATACGTCACAAAAGGTAGGCACAAGGAGCCAGATCGGGCAAATATGTAGGCCAACCAATCATTGCGAAAGTAAGTTTGCAATAATCCCGCACAATATAATCTATTCCCTATTATATATCAAGATTTGCAAAAGAATTGTTCGGTTCGACGTCGTGGACAGGCTCCATCTTGCAAGAAGGAATCGGTGTCAGGTAGACGAAATGTTCCTAAATTGCAACATAACTTTCACAGTTAATCATATGTCGAATCAAAAACGGTCCAATAATGTCTCTGTTTCCTACCGCAGGTCACATGTTACTTTGGGAGACACCACAGGTTTGTTTCACACAGATGGGGATTTTCGGAACCCCAGAATCGCCAGTTTTGTTTATTCATGATTCCATGCAAATGGAAACGTGCTTCATCTGTGAATAACATACAGGCAACTTAAAATCATTTATTACCAAACAATCCGACTGTGATTGTTAATGAAGGAATAGATCTGATTGACAGATGAAACAGAGAATCTTGTTGCGAATACAAGCTCCTTTCGCACAACCGTACAGGTATCGCCTAATGGACATGAGTTTTGAATGGAAGCATCCTTAGGTTCTGTCCCAGTATTTTGTGCATGCTGGATCGCTTCAGCTAATCTCCGCTTCAGTTCTTCGGCGAAATTACTTTAATTTTGTTGAATAATTCGAGAAGCGGTGCTGATATTTCAGAAGTAGTGAGAGTTAATCTCAACCCGTCATTTGCCACTATAGCATCAGCAAAACTATCTGTCACTTGGAATTTAGTGAATAGCTTGCGAATCGTTTTCGCATTAGATTCTTTTGCAACATTAAATAGTGTCTGAAAACTGCGCGCTTTTGCTGTAGAACAGTGTTCACTTACGGTTTCCAGTAACAAAAGAAAAAAAAAAAAAAAAAAACACGTTGTTCAATGGAACATATGGTTTCACCTTCTTCCTTCGGTATCCCAACATCCTTTCACATTTCTACAACTGAACATCGGTATGAGCTGTGGTACACTGTTAATAGACACTTCGTAAAGCAATTGTACCGCCCTCTGTTAGCCGCTTCCCGAACTTCTCTATAACTTCGGTAAAAAAATGCTTACAGTTTTCTCACAGTTTGTTACATTCGTCTATTGATCATAATTTTCGAGATAATTAATCTCCAAATAACCAACTCATTCACTGGAGACCCCCTACAGAATATGCAAAAATGTAGAGGAAACTGTATGACTGAAAGACCATGAAAGAAGTGCTCGGATTAAATAAGGTGTAACCTAGAGGTCTTATCTTTCGTCCCTACTGTTCAAATTCTGCATCGAAGAGGCAATAAAGGAAATTAAACAAAGGTTGAAGAATGGGATAACTTCAAGTTGAAATGATATCGATGATAACATTCACTGGTGCCATTGCTATCCCTAGTGAACATCACGAAGAATACAGGAAATGTTTACTGAGATGAACAGTCTAATGAGTACTGAATTTGAATCAATAGTAGATCAGAGAAAAACGAAAATAAAGAGAAGTAGCTGTAATGAGCATAGTGAGAAACTGGTGGTCATGAAGTAGACGAAATCAAAGAATTCTGCTGCCTAGGCAGCAAAATAATCCATGACGGACGGAGCAAGGAGGACACGTGAATCAGACTATCACTGGAAGGAAGAACATCCCTGGCAAAGTACGTTTGGAGCACAGCATTGTACGGTAGTGATACTTGGACTGTGGGAAACCGGAACAAAAGAGACTCGAAGCATTTGAAAAGTGATGATACAGAGGAGATTCTCCGTTCAATAGCATGGAAACGAATGCATGGAAAACACAGACAAGAAGAAGGGTCAAGGTGATAGGATGTGTGTTAAGACATCAGGGAATATTTGCCATGGTACTAGAGGGAGCTGTAGAGAATGGAATTTGTAAATGAAGATAGAGGCTGGAATACATACAGCAAATAATTGAGGACTGAGATCTCCAGTGTTACTCTGCGATGAAAAGGTTGACACAGGAGAGGAACCTGTGGCGCTTCGCATCAAGCCGCAATCCAGGGCGTTTTGATTACCAATAAAAAACTGTAGCTCCAGATTACTACAAAACCGAAACAAGATCAGATATTCACCCCTGTAACTACCAACATGGTTTTTTTAATTTACCTGAAGAGAGTATCACAAATTTGCGAGATGTCGTTTTAGTTTACATGCACCAAAGGACAGGTCCTTTTGAAATCAGATCAGGGTTATTCTTAATCTTATGTACCAAGTTGCTCAAAATTGATATTTGCGGTTAATCAGTATTGCAGAAAAATACGAGCTGTATAATCAGTACAATTTAGGTATACTAAATGTATCGTATTTACTTTTAAGTTGTTAAATATTCATTTGCTGAGTCTGTGTTTGGATTTCACTTCCTCAATGAGCACATAATATGGATTATGTTATTTCTACCCGTACATTTTCACTGCATGTATGTTCGATTCTCTTTACATTGTTATTTACTATTTATTTTTCTCGCCTCGCTATGTAGGACAACTGGCCAACATCCTTAGGAAGCTGATGTCTGTTTATATATCCTGTGCAGTCATTCATTATTCGTAAATGTGTTATTTTCTTATATGACAGTATGGAAGTCACAATAATGACTAGTGTACAAGGCTTATACTGTTTTAGTAATATTTTCAGAAAAAGGAAGTTGCACTGAGTAGACAGAGGCTGTGAAGAATGGTTTACGCTAACGCAAGGAAATGCGTTGGTGATAACAGTCATCTCCTGTACTCGAAGGAGCAAACAGATAATAAACGTGTTCTTGAAGCGAAGACTTGTACCAATTACAACGTTACACATTGACAAACATTCGAATACCACATCTAGAACAAGTACCGGAGAAAATGTGATTTGCTGCGGTGGTTGCGTCTAGATAACAACATGGCCCATGCTTAACTTTTTGTTATAAACTCACACTTCCGGCAGATTTTCCACTCAATTACAAACATTTAGAAGGTCTCCGGACCCAGACATATCGACCTACCTGGACGGAGACAAACTCTGAAGCTACGTACATAAATGGACTATTGTGAGGCAATGCTGATCATTTACTTTCGAACAACCTGTTTATTGCTGTAATACATAGTCTGCAAACGCCCCAACAATTAGTAGTATGACTGATAGGTACTCATTGGTCCAATCGAAACCTTACAACGACAAACAACGGTTGACCAGTGTGCCCGAGGTGCCGTGAAAAAGTTTTAGTCGCTGTTCACGGAAGTTCTGCCTGGACCGGGTTGAAGTGAGTTACTTTAATCCAAGTAGAATGGCTGTTCGTTCGACAGTGTTTCTGTCAGCCTTCACTGAAGGCCCCTTATTTGTCTATACTACCGTTTAATTGGGAGTCACATATGGGATTACAAGTACACTTATTTATTTAGTTCATAGCTGACATTACAAATAAATAATATTACAATTTTCTCAAGCCAAATATTAATATCAGTGGAACAGATATAGTCTGTTAATACCGCCATCATCACCAGGAAATCAGTGGGGTCGCCAGTAAAATCTCTCAGAGAACATTACTGAATTAAACACATTCCGCTTTTTATCGCCAAAATCGAAACTTCGAAAGTTATTGTCTTCCACTGGTGCTATGAGTAGGCACACCTTCTAGTTTTGGTTGTTATTCGGTTAAGTACCGAAGAAGTCATGCGTGGCAGTGCAAAGCCAGATGGCTTGGTCGATATTGATGGCATCTTCTGTTCTTGTGTCGTTGTAATAATCTACTATATTTGTCTCCAGCTGCCATCAGTATTAACGCCGTTTCTAACTAAAGTTCTTGGGTGTTTACAGGGGTGGGGAACGAAAATGACGCTTACCTTGGCTGAAGATTGGAATGTCTGGGTGAACAGAGGATATAGTTTTCTGTAGTTTTTGTATTCCTGTACAAAGGCACTTCCAGGCTGCAGAGATGGAAGAGATGTGTGGCCAAGTATGGGTAGTCAAAAAGCAGGTGTGGTTCATTGGCGAGAATCTGTAAGTCGCATGGTATGTCCAAGTGTAAATTTTATGTGAGGACTGTTTATTCAGGCACTTGAGTAGTACTTCACAACCAGTTAAACCAGAGTTGAAGTACTGAATGTTGTAGATACTGACCCCATGATGTCCCTCAGAGATTCTGGAGGATATTATTTTGAGTTTGTTTTGACAGCTGTTTTTAACAGTTGTTGTTTGTAGCTGAGCGTTCTATCCAGCGTGACACGTGGATATTCTGGGTTTCTGTGACATGTGAGTCATCCTCCCTCAACATGAACGTGCACTCTTTGTTGGCCACCTTGTTGTTTAGTTGAAATATTGTTACTTCTATCTTAGCGGCACTTGGTTGCGACTTCCATTTTGGGAAATGTTTACCAGCAGTTGTTACATCATGGGTCATTAAAGATTCAGTAACTTCGAGATTATGCGAATGCCGATTTGTTGAACTTTATTTCCCAAGCACATGTCCCCTGGGTGGTGTTAAACTAGCAACAATTTACTGGCAACCAGGCAATCTTCGGGATATCCTGATAAATATTACATCACTCATAACAAATATATGAGTGACATTAAGAAACGGCAATACAATATAAGTGTTTCTTCTGCTCGTAAGTACGTACCGTTAAACAAACGCAACAACTTAAATATATTGTATATACAGACATTGCAAAAGGAACGAAAATTTCCGAACCTCGCTTGGGGATGGCATTGCTATTAATGAAATAACTTTTCTCAGCCTCTGCTGAAGCATGTCGTTTATCTGATCGTGAATTACAGAAGTTTAGTTATTATGCAGATTCACATTTATAGAAAAAATCTTACAGCAGGTATTTGAAACAGTAACATTTACGCATTCTGGCAATGCATTTATGCAAAATGGTACTTTGCAGTAACTGAGAGTACTTTAGCAAAATTCTGTCTAACTTCACTTTTGTAGTTTTAACTTCAGCTTTCGCTAATCCTTGCACATTTGACAAACATAAATAAATCACTAGTTAATCTGAAACAGGATACTCGGTTTTATAAACACTTAGGAGAGGACCCTGCATAGGTACGTGACCAGTATAGACGGTATGGTTCCAAAGACAAATTTATAGCATTTGGACTATTATTAAAATCACACACACAAATTAACTGGTCCATACTCTGATACATATCTGTACGCATGAAGTTCGTGGAGCAGTGTCGAAGTTGAGGTGGCAAGCGAGATGGAGGCTAACTATACTCACGCCTCTTTATCTTTCAATGCTCTCAAAAATTTCTTCTTGGCGACGGATTTTTAACGTGTTATCGCCATTCGTTATTGCCGAGAAAACCAATCAACAGCCAAATCCCAATCGGCGGAAAAAATCCTTGCAAAGCCGTTTCCAGTTGCTTCGCTTGGCTCCATCGATGTGTACCTAGCAACTGATAACCACAGACTGCTGCTGTTTACAGCAAGGAGGCTCCCGCTTCGAATGCCAGAACCACATTTCACATCGCGCCATGCCACTTCCGTTGCGGAGCGACTTCACTACACCTTTTACAGTACAAGTGCCCTAAGTATGAACCAGCTTCTAATACACAATCTTTTTCTAAAAAGTATACACATATTATAAAATTAATTATTTTAAACAATCATTTATCATTTTCCATATTTAGATTACAGAACTCTGAATTTACTGTCAACTATCATTGACCTTAACTAACAAATAATAAACACTTCATAATATCAGATACACAATTACATAACATAAACCTACTTCTAATCGATATAACTGTTACAAGTGTCTCTATTCTAACGTCTGCCACAGGAGTTTGTTGAGCATT
Organism: Schistocerca gregaria; assembly: GCF_023897955.1. Taxonomy (NCBI): domain Eukaryota; kingdom Metazoa; phylum Arthropoda; class Insecta; order Orthoptera; family Acrididae; genus Schistocerca; species Schistocerca gregaria. Next base: position 171,481,533 of record NC_064926.1, on the reverse strand, counting down.
TCTGTAACGCTCTCGTGCCGACCAAATGAATCCGTGTCGAAGCACGCCGCTTTTAATTAGATTTTATCTCTATTTTCTATCAGTCTTCCCTTGTAATAACCCCATACTTCTTCTAAGCCACTTCCTTCGTTTGCGAGTTACATTTCGTTAAGATTCTTTCTATCAGTCTTAGTGCTGCATCTGCTTTTGCCACTATTTGTTCTATGTGGTCATTACATTTACGGTCGCACTGATTAATCTTTCATAGATATTTTATAATAGACACTATTTTCATCAGTTTGTCATCAGTAGTGTAGTTTTAAAGTAGTGGATTTCCTTCCTATATGCATGCGTAATTTATTCACATTGAGGGACAACTGCCATATCCTGAACCATTCCTCATTCTTCGGCATGTCGTTCAAGTTCTCTGTTTGCACAATCTGTGTTGATTTTTATGGAGGGGATTTTCGTTTCCCAAGAACGTCATAAATTTTACCATAAAACATATTCCATAATTATACAAAGATAATTGCCTCCTTCGAATGATTGTGGTACGTAAATGTGTTCGAATATATTTCTGACGACATATTTTCTGCACTGTGATGTCAGGAAGACAGTTATTAAATTCTAGAACCAAAAATTCCATCTATACGATATCGACCATTTTCGCTTTTGTCACAGAATATTTCAGTTAAAAATCATCAGACCTGCTCTGTCTTCTGAGTCACAGCTTTTAGCCAACGATCGAGATTATCTGCAGCTCTTATTGAAGATGGCTCTCATTAACCATCGTGCTAGTATCGGTGGAAATATGGCCCATAATCACTCTGTAAATGTAGATCTCCCTTTTTTTAAAAGCTATTATTATCAAAATGTATTACTGTTCCCTCTGAGTTAGTTGCATCCAGTGACGTTTCGCTCAGTTTTATGTTCACAACACATTCACATGTATTCTTGTTTTTTGCGCCATCACTGTTTATTTGTTCTTGAATGTTACATTTAAGAAAATAGACGAAGATTGTTTTGTTAAATAGCTCTTATACGAAACACCTGCAATAATAAAAATTTTATTCTCCGTTTATTTTTGCATCCATTGGCAGTGTTTCTTGAGTCAGCTCTTGTAGAACCCTTCATAATACCACTGGGATCAACATGACCTAATAAGCACATTGGAAAATTGTATCTCAGTTGTATTCAAAGCTGTTTCTTCCAAACATACAGGTTTATCTTTCTGAGTCAATTTTATCCGATGAATTTTTTTTCATTTTTGTAAGTACATGACATAAAAATTTTAGTCGTGCTTTATTTGCACGGAGTAAAACAGTTGTTAGTATGGCTCCATTCTAAATCTCCTTTTGTTTATTGAACGTAGTATTTATGAAAATAGAATCTTTATTGCTACATTAACCTAATGCGACGTATGTTTTTATGTTAGCTCATTAAAATATTGCCAATATGTCCGGCATAATTTACTTGATGTCCATGTGACTTGTGGTACTCAGTGAGACAACGCAATCCTGTTAGTAGAAGGGTTAAATAGCTATACCTCTGTGTAATCAGTATACTCATTTTAACTGCCCTTCCATTGCCAAACTCATATTTCCAGATTACGAATCCATGCTTGTGCTAAAGAATGCAAAAATTGCTTTAAATATTTTTGGAAAGTTATGTAGTGTCATTCACGTACAACATGGATTCGAAGTCAAAGGCTGGTTTTGTGTATCTTTTCTTCGGTTAGAAAAGTTCACTCATGGATATTTGTGATACTCTTCCCATAATATTACACAAATAATGTTTTGAAAGCAATAAATTTTTCGTTATCGTAGCACAAAAGTAGTTTTCCCCTTCAACATAGATTTATCGTTGAAGCATAATACGAAGGTGCGGTTAAAGAAAACTTTGCGGAGCTTATTTGGCAATAAACAGCACGATTTTTATCTCCTCCTTGCATAAACGTATATATTGTATAGTAGATTTAACGGTTACATCTTTCCATTTGTGCAGGGAAGATATTTTAAAAATACTGCATTTGCACGACTGACGCTTGCCACACGTGTGCCACTGTAACAATGCCTTTGTTACGAAATCTCTTTCTTTTGGACTCCGTTCAGAGCTTTTCTATTTGCACAAACGCCCTTCATTAACGTAGGCGGGCAGTGATGGAGCCCTGAAACTGTTTTGTTCGTGTCGCGTTGGCAGAAGTGAGTTGTACTTTTATCGGTAATTCCCACCGTTCCACAAACCCTCAGCGAAATACAAAAATAAATGTTCAATACACCGCTTCACGCTAGCGCCATGTTATTTTTGTTTCTCTCCCACTGTATAGCAGAATGTCGCTACAAAATCCAGTACCGTCACGGTGGCGTTCTTTAGCCATGCGGAAGTAGACAAGATAATAATGTTTCAATTTTATTGCTGTATTATTCAGCTATCTGGCAAATGACACATTACAATGTCTATTCGAAATATTCATGAACTACGTTGTGTGATTCTTTGGACCGAGATCATTGATTACAAATATCATAACTCTACTGTGACCTGGTCTACGACTTGCTGAGTCCCGAAAAAAATCAGTTAGGATGCAGGTCTGCGACCACGATTTCTCTACTAGCGAGACTGGTTGTCATTTACGGCCGGTTAGCCTGGGCAGCATAGAGTGCACATAAAATGTTTCAATTTACATTTACACCTCACATATCGCGGAAAACCGTGATTTGCTCTGCGACCGAGGCGATCCGTGGTCTGACAATTTTCTTGTTCGTCCAGCGTCTGCTCGCTTTTTATGGCAAGCAGTCTCGTAAAATTTTAGGTACATGTACCAGTCCCGATCGTAAATACCACACCACACCCTGTGTCTACCACATATCTTCCCCTTAGGGTTCTCTTACACTTATATTGTATTCTGTACAGTTATGCATAGTAACATCCGTTTTGTAAGGAAAATCATTCGTCTTTTTGTATCACAGAAGTGACAAGAAAAATGTTTACATTTAAAATATCAGGGGTCATGTGAGAGAGGAATGTTAACACTTCGTACATGTATTTCAGAGCGTATGTTGTTGCAATTTTGTAGCTAATAGTTATTCATACCAAGAGCCTGATACAGCAAAAAACCCAAATATTCAGAAATGAGGTTAAATTCCAAGCAAAAATTCCTTTAAAAAGGAATAAGCTCCATATCATTTGTGACCAACTCCTCAAAACCATAGACGACTTGCAATGTTTTTTCTAACTGGTCCTGCTCCGAAATCAGCCAAATATCAAATTTGATGTTGGTTTATTAGAAGGCAGAAATTCTAGCCAAATAATGCGATTTATCGGAGCTGTAGTGTTGTACAATATGGAATAAACTCAACTTGTCGATGCATACTTCGTCTTCACCAGGCGCTGGATGCGTGGATGATCCCGGAAAGCGACTCAGAAATACAAGTTTTCCTCTCCCACTGGCTGTCTATAGTAAGAACAAACAAAGAACCATTGCTTTTTGTGACCCCTGATTTGCTAGTTTTGAGAACAAGGACTAAACAACAGCACTACATAATAGGGTGGCGTCAGTGTGAGGATTAATGTACTATTACAGGACTTTCACCATGCGAGTGAGTGTTTTATTCAGCTTCAATTCTGTGACGTTATTTTATGACATCACGTATCAGGTATCCCTGAAAACATGAAATACGCTTTCATCAGCGAAGCGCAAATGAATGTTGTAGCCATCCCCGTCACTTTCAAAGTGAGTTCCATCACTGGCCCCATGACCGTGACGTATCCTCTACTGAAGGGAAACCACTATAAAAAAAGAGATTACATTGGATGATACTGGTTTTGTACATAATGAATATTACACTTTGTGATGATGTGGAACGAGTGGGATTTCTTTACGTAATGCAACCAGAACATTTTCCTAAAAAATTGTAAAATTACTAAAAATTCATGTAATGCGTAGGATTTGTCATTCAGAGATTTATTTGGAAAAACATTCCGTTTGCCGAGACGGTGCCTGACATATTCTAAACTATTATTTCTTACAGCTGACGCTGTAACTTTTTATGATACAATCCATACCGGTTTCAGCCTACAAAGGCCGTCTTCAGATGCAATGGACGGCATTTGACGAACAGGTGTTCGTGTGTTGTCAACAATACATGGACACTTGTTCATCAAATGCCGCCCGTCGCATCTAGAAGTAGCCTTCGAGGGCCGAAGCTGTTAAGTAATATCTCATAAAATGTAACATAGTAAAAAATGAAAAATATTATCTTATATATTATTTTCATTGGCTTTTAAATGGTTGTTGATGAACAATTGTTCATCCACTGCCAACAACGCATGAACACATGTCTGTCAAATGCTACCCATAGTGTATGAAGAGAGCCTTTGAAAGCGGAAGCTGGTAGTGATTATATCATAAAAAGTGATTGAGTCAAAAATGAAAATATAATACTCTACAATTTTTTTTTATGTTTTCCAATATGCTGGTTGGCTACCTGTCAGATATTTTGGTGCTATTTGGTAAATTTCCAAAGAATTTTGTGGCAGCATAATGTACTCTGTCTGTTCCAATGATAGATTTTCGTCAGAATAATGAAGATCATCCTTTCTCCTAGCGTTGTAGCTAAGTACATAGCTATTGCTTTTGAACTGGTATGGGTTATTGATACCAAATTTCCTAAGTGAAGACGTGTGTGTATTGTGTTTTTCTTTAACCACTACAAAGTAATATGTCATGTAAAAGCAATGAGTGAAAATATGCGTAATAACATACTTTAATATATGTTTATCTCCAGAATTTGCAATAACCTTACTTGCATAAGTAACGGAAGTCAAACATTTCAGCAGATGAATAATGTGTTTCTTCCAATTCATTCCCTTATTAATACACACAGTAAAAAAATTTCGAACATTCTGCTTTAGCTACATACCTCTGTTCAACTTCCACATTTATTAATGTCGCCCTGCCATTTACTGTGCATAACTGCATATACAGTGTTTCATCTAAATTTATGAGAGTAAATAACTTTCTGAACGACATTATCTAAGATTTCCTCAGATAATTGTTGTTCGTTGCATGTGATGACTATACTTATATGAACAGTAAAGAGTGAAAACTTTGCATTTAGGTGAATATAGAGTAGCAAGTCATTAGTATTTACTAAGAACAATAAGTCATTCGAAAGTGTACTCTGTAGGTCTCCACAGTTTCAGGACTCTGCTGATATTTGCGCATTATGTGAACTCTTTATTACAACATTCTGTAGCCTTCCAGTTAAATATCAGTTCAAAAAATTGTGTACCGTACCTCTCATACCACAATACTGAAGGCGACATTACGAAAAAACAACTATTAAAAAAATGCAACAAATCCACAATTTCAAAGGTATGGAAATAAAATTTGTACCATACTTGGCATGAAATTAACAAATTTACTGTTAAGTTCTTTGGATTATACATTTAATTTTATGGAATTTAAAATTTTGTTCAAAAAAATTATATATGAATATGCACTATTTTATCTAAAACTATTCTAGAGGTTTCTACAGAATTTTCTCTGTTTAATCTCTTTGTATGTAGTAATATACTTTCATGAAGTGTTTTAAATATATCGAATTAGAGAATTTTAATCACTTTTAATTAAAATTTTGCAAGTATAACAAAAATTCATTCAAAATTCCAAGCAATTTGCCCCATATCTCAGTTAACATAAAAAATTTCAAAAATTTACTCTTTCGGTAAGACTTACTGTGATTAAAGAAGTAAGATAACAAAATTTCATAATTCAAATCTTTGTAGATTTTGAGGAAAAGGCACATAACCTTTAAAAATCCTAATTTTCAGGAAATGCAATTTAAAGTTCAGCCTATTGTTTTTACTCTTGTCACCTCTTCAGAAAGACTGGATTGGAGTCCTGGCCCCTGCAAAAATTTTCAGTATTGTCATTTCATTCTACAGCTTATGGTTGTCAATATTCGAAACTCTCAATTCTTTTAATGTCTTCCATTGTCCTTGTTGGCTTGTTTCCCTTCCAACAATATTCCCAATTGTTTTATGTTTTCATTAGAGGTGCCAATTAGATTCTTTCAGAAAACCTACATTAAAATCCACACAGTTAATAATTTCCTTTCCTCTGTCAGGCAGATAGAACAAAAAAAAATCCAAGTTTCCCAGAAATATCTGAAAACTGCCCAGTGCGGACCCATACACAGCTATATTTACAATAGAACCATTATCTTGTTTAGCTCACATGCACAAGCTTCTCTAAGTTCGTCTACATTACATTTCAAGTTCCTAACATTGTCACACTAGTGAAGCAAAATGAGTTGAAAGTACAGTCATAAAGTATGACTGAATTGCACAAATCTCTCTGCAACGACTGTGCGAAGTGCCCGGCTGTTGCAACCAGCACACATCATTACATTTTCTGCAGCAATGACGAGCGGAGTTGTTTCAGAATTCGTGACAGCCATGACGTCAATCAGGACACTAATACGTCAGAACTCGGCTGCTATCTGCGTGATAAACATGGGTAGGAGACCAAAAAGTGTTGATTTTATATCATCGTTTGATGCAGTAGCAGTGAAATGAAACGGTCGTGTGGCATTACTGGCTGAGAGACCCCATCTGGAATTCTTCAGCAGCCTAGTGCAAGTCTTTTTTATACACCATTTCGACAAGTAGCGCGTAAAAGCCGCTAACGCCTGAAAATACTACGAACTTTTCGATTCTGCAGATACAGCTCCTCAATAATGTGAATTCGTTTAGTTAGAGCTGCACAAGAGCGTGGCGTTGAGACAAATATGTAAGTGGATGAAGATCATGTAGAGCAGAAGAAACGTAAGAGTCATTATGATGAATGAAGAAATGGTGATCAACACTATCAGAGGGTGCCTGCTAGGAGGAGTTTGGTTCCAGCGTCTGAGGAACCTTTGGGTGAATGAACTCACGGAAGAGCTAAATACTAGAAGTTACTTTTGAAAAGGCTACACAGTCGACTTACGCATGGTAATACTTGTTAATTTGCTATTACTATTTGCACTGAACGTTGTGAAGTTATGGTACAAAAAACAGGATTTAACAAGTCAACTCCAAGATAACTGTTTTATTACCTTTTACGTGGAAGCATATTCCCAATTCAGTATAATGAATGTGGTAAAAGTAGGAATATTCAGGGAAGTTCTGGCTGACTGTGGAATACAGTATCTGCCAGCTGCTTTAGTAAGACTTTCAATGGAGCTATTGGAGGTGGGGTGTAGTAGAAAACGAGCCACGACGCCATGCACTAGACATAGTTTGAGTTGCTGGAGGGACGAATATAGACGAACGCACAGGGAGTGGGGCATGCAAAGTAGAGACTAGATTAGGGAGCGTGGACTCTCTAGTGAAGCTGGCCACGGTATTGTAGGCAGAGAGACCCGCTGTAAGAGTGTATGCAGAGGAGAATGTGAGTAGGCACAACAAAAGATAAAGCATATGTATTATTCATATAGCCAAGTAGTTATGAAATCTATGTCAGCCCCTCCAACGTGATCTGATCAAGTGAAGAATGCCAGAAAGCCAGCGAGGCTAGGATAAAGCAACAGTGTAAACCTTCTGTGTGTCATAGGTAAATCTGGAATCAATAGCAATGAACAAGCTGCTTGGCTGACCGGGGGAGGTGTGACGACTTCATTTATTGTACCAGAATCTAAGGTGATGCTTGAATGAAATGTACCAAAATGGATGAGAAGGCAGCATTTACAATACTGGACTGTGAATGGAACACACAGAATTGCAAGCTAATGGTACCGTGTTCTAAGAGATATCTTGCAATCCTGTGCTCTACAAGGTAAGAGATAGAATTCCTGACACGGCTAATGAAAGGTCACGTGTGCTTTAAGAAACACCTACAAATGAAGGGCACAGAGAAGGAAGCCTCCAGGAGTAGGCTTGGGGTGAGAATGATAACCCCACACCACACTTAATCTTGCAGTATGAAGCTTTGGAGATCAAAAGTCAGAATATTCGGGTCAACAAGCCCTGGAGATATTTTGTCTGTGAAAGAACTAGTAAAGCGCCTTCTAATACCCTTTGATGGTACTGGTAGGCAATGGCAGAAACAGAAGGTGTGAAAGAACACAACGAACTCTGTATCGATTGGGGCTATACTTTGGTAGGAACAGTGTTATTTTGATAATCCGTTCAAATTAAATCAGATCAGCAGTTGACTGGAATATCTTGAAATTGAAGTAAAGATAGAACTGCAAAGCACTGAAGGCAAGGAGGGTAGTGAAGTCCTGAACTGAAGAGTAGTATGAGACATCTCGTATAGTACATGATAAATAGTACAATAGCTGCACAGAATTAAACAGAAACAGTGCCTGGATGAGACAAACGAAGTAGCAAGACCGATTTCCAACTGCAGTCTCCCTCTGTAGGATACACGTGTAATGCATGGTGAGAAGTTTACGCAATTTGAGGGAAGGAGTGTCGGAAGGGCGGGGGGAGGGGGGGCGACCGAAATTCACTGCCAACTGTATAGTATTGTCTGTGCCATATCGTGGTCTCGTCCCTCGATTCTGAAGCCGATTTCCAAAATTTTAATCATGATAGCGGTAGTTGCACGAAATTCGAAGGCACCCACCATGTCGCTGCAACGTCTGTCCACTATTTTTAGCTGTCCTTTTCATTCCATGATAATTCGACATATTTAATACTCCATGTGATCTTCTGCTAATTTCCTTCTTGGCCACCCCTTCGTTTCCTTTCCAAGAAATCTTTTCACATATTATAGAAGTTGTTGTGTTCTTTTGTTCAAAGATTGGTTAGCTGTCACTGTCTACGCTTTTTCGTCCTGTGCAAACCTTCTCATCTGAGCATAGCAACGCTCGAGGCAATTGCCTATAGGAAAAGTTCTCCAACACTGAAAATTAGTTTGCACGTTAACAGGTCTCTTTATTTCGGAAATGGTTTCCTTGCTCTAGCAAATATGCATTTCTTATCGTGTCTACACAAATAAACGTTAGCTACATTCCTATCAAAATAACAAACTTCATAAGCCTTTTACAGTGTCTCAGTTTCTAAGCTAACTGCTTCAGCAACTCCTGATTTCATTTGACTGAATTCTAATATCTGCGTTCAATTTCAGTTGATGTCCATATCGTACCTTTTATGAGGATATTAGCTATTGTGTTTGACTGCTCTTCCAAGTCCATGGCTATGTTAGAGTAGCAATCACTTCGGCCAAAAACTAACAAGATTTATTTCTTCTCCCTGAATTTTAATTCCCTTTCCAGATCACTCGTTGGTTTCCTTCACTGGTTGCTTAACGTACACACTGAATAACGTCAGAGGTAAGCTACAGGACTGTCCCAGTCCATTCTCCAGTACTTCTTCCCTTTCAAATGCCTCGACTGATGTAATTACATTCCGATATATGTAGAAACTTCAGCTCCTTGTATTCTATCCCTGGCACATCCAGAATTTCCAACACTGCATATGAGCCAACTTTGTCAGAAGGTTTCTCTAAATAATTAATCGCTTTAAAAGTAGGCTTGCTGTTTTTTAATCCCTTGAGTAAGATATGTCGTAGGACCTGTATTGCCTCGTGTGATCCTACAGTTTTCAGAAACTCCTACAGTCTACCGCAAGAACGTTTGTCACAAGTTTCTCCGTTCTTCAGGAAGTAATTTGTGACAGTATTTGGTCACCATGACTCATCAAACCTATGGTTCAGTAGTGTTCATAAGTGTAACATCATAAAGAGTTATTTTTAATCTATTTGAAGTCTATGTCCTTCTAACTCAGCGTTCGTCATTGGATGATGTCTAATTCAGTTTTCTCTTCCATTTAGTATTCGTAGTCCCTTCAATACACTATTGTCAACAAAGGCATTCTACTCCCCATTGAAGATGTATCATGATCGGAACTATTACATCTGCAATTATTTAGGACAAAATGCGGTCATCTAGTAGTCATTGAACTTAAACTAATTATTGTAACATGCACATTACTAGGTTGGGACGAGTAGCACACATCGAGTTGGTTCAAAGAATGTGTACACATGTAAACCAGGATATTCGTACCCGAGAAGCAGCATCTTTTTATGTATCACGTAACACCTCTAGAAGTATCTTGGTCAAAACACCAAATCACTTTTAAATCACATCGAGAGTTACGCAGTCTCCACGCAATCGCCAAGGCTAGACTCAACACATGGTATCAGTTCACTTTTTGTTATGTAACCTTTGTCACTGTCTCCATAATATGCCTTAGTGTACTATTCATATCAAGGAATCCTGTTTTGTGGAAACCCCTGATAAAGCCTGTAAGAGGTTACGTTCTCCGGCATGTCACTATGAAGCACATCTTTCTGTAGAATTTTTTGAGTAGCATAGTTTCTCGTTGTGGTGAGTGAAAACGGATCGAAAGGAATGGAATGTGTGAAATCCTCTGTAATTTTACCATGTGATTGTGGAACGTAATGTTCCTGTTCGGTGTACGGTTTGCATGCCCTCATTCAAAGATAAGCTGTGGACGGGTATTTTATTTATCCTTGGATATTGGTGCAAAACTGACTGATGAGAAAGCCTACGCCTCTACCTCTCCTTCGCTTCTCCACTATCTACTGATAACGACGATTGTATCACCACAAAAGTCATCTCCTAGTCATTAACTCACACACTAGCGAACTATACCGATCCCTACGGCGGAGTAATGTTTGAGATAGGTTCGCTCAAATGTAGAGGAAGATTTTAATACTTTCTATCAAACTTTTTGTTCCTGCTGTGGAGCGTAACTGTAAGGATGGTGAATATTAAGTTTGTCATACCCTTACTGAATATTTTTATGTAGTAAATTAAATTATTTGCAAGATGTATATTGCTATAAGGGAGCTGATTAACTTCTAAGACACGATTTATGGAACAAGTGAAAGGAAAGTTGAGGTGGTATCCATATCAGAGAGCGATACATTTTTTGGCGCGGAAAAACGAACTGTGCGGTTTTAGGATTAGAATACAGTAGCATAAGGATGGAATTTTTTCCGTATTAATACCAGTCTTGGTCTTTTAAAAAAACATGTTGATAATACACTTATTTCAAGAAAGGACAGGACTGCATATCATGTTTTCTTGTGGATGTATTATGAACACTACAGAAACCATCAATAGAAACCGGCAAGGGACATACTGACTTTCTGGTAATGGTCTTCAGGAAATATTGAATTAATCAGGGAATATTGGTATCGTCAGAAAACGTTCTGGAGGTTAGTTGTAGATTCTTGTTTTCATTTTATTTTACTTGCATTTACTGATTTATTTAATCTGGTAAGATCAGAGGCAGAAGACCCACTCTTATATCCAACCAAGAATGATAAATTTTTTTGCGTGTCAAACTACCTCTAGAAAGTAAAAATTGCAGTATTAGGTGAGAGCGTTGTACTGGAGCATAGGGTAGGCGTAAGTGGGAAAACATGAAGTTTCGGGATTGGTGTTTTAATGTAGTTACCAATTTTAGAATCACATGAAGGAACGCAGTTCAGAAACCAGCACAAAGATGTTACACCATGACTATTAAACACAATTCTGACAAAACTTTCTCGATTGCAGAGCTTTAAAATTTCAATGTAGCATTTATTCCCAGTTAAATGGTTATATTGTAAGTTAGAAGACCTTTTCACAAAAATATATTTATACACCACAATAAATTTCATCTCTCTCTCTCTCACACACCACAATAAATTTCATCTCTCTCTCTCTCTCTCTCTCTCTATCTCTCTCTCTCTCTCTCTTAGTCTCACTCTTTCTGTCTTTCTGTCTCCCTTTCCACCTCTTCCTTCTCATTAAATTTCCTCTCTTATGTGTGTGCTAAAATTTTTTCGACATCTCCTTTATCATCCATCATCGTAACACGTTATAGAGAGAAACAAAGGATAACAAAATTATAGTGTAGATAAAAATTTAACTGAAAAAATATTTGTCATTGAAGCTCGTAGTGGTGTCACACAATGTGGAAACATACTTCTTAGGATATCATCTACGGCAAACTGCTGGTTGTTGCAGTTTGAGTTATATCTGATACTATTTCAATAGATAACGGTGTTTTGGCTTCTCTGTGTGACTTAATGAAATCGGATAGGCACTATTTTGCCTTTTGTCAGAAAATTGTGTAGGATATGAACAACATGTCCTTAATTTAACGATCAACCAGTTCATCATACTGTAACAGGGATTGTTCAGTATAACAAATAAAGTCATATCTCTCATACACTTCCAAAACAATGTGTTCAGAACCTTAAAACGACTCCCTCCTAAGCTAGTTTATTATCGTTGCATTCACTTCTGAAGTAGCTTCTAGAACTTTTACAACACTCCCTCCTAAGCTAGTGTATTATCTCTGCATTCACTTATGAAACTGGATGCAGATAACCATTGACTTTATACGTGATAGCTAAATATCCTTACGAATTAAATAAGGAACCACAACAATTTCGTTTTAGATGTGTAATATTAATATACTAATACTTGCAGATCAACTGCGTGTATTCGTTCTGAATAGGGACTGAAGGTGTTGGATATACAGTTATTTGCCGAAATAAGAAACATCTACTGCTACGAGACTTCCAGCATTCATAAGACTCTATCCTGTTGAGTAGCAGGCATTAGGCAGCAAGTTCTATCTTTACTGAGACAACAGCATAGGTTTTTCCCACATTTTAAACGAACATAATCTTTGAGGAATCCAAACTCTGAGGTACCTGAATAATCTAGAAAAAGCTACAGGGAACAGATAAGTTTACTCAGAGAACGTTTCATCTCTGTGCTACAATTTCCAGCTAATTAACACTGTAATCTATGTGTAATAATCTGGCCATATCATACGAGGTGAAATAACTCGTCAGCAAGTGCCTGCTTTCACGTGTGCAATCAGATAGGGCCCTGGTGAGCCCTGTCTCACATGCTGCACTCTGTTATGCATGTAAAATTGGCTCTACAATTCGACCTTTCTTATTTGTATGTCTGCTGAATGTTTTGATGCAACCCATCATGATTCCTCTGCTGCACAAAACTCATCAAGTCAGAGAAGCACTTACACGCTACGTTCTCAGTTATTTCTTGGGTGTGTTCGAATGTCTCCCTCCCCCTATTGTTTTGTCCCTTTGAAGCTACCTCTAGTGCTATGGAGGCTATTTCCTGATGTCTTAACGTATGTTCTGCCATCTTCTTCCTTCTTGCTGTCAGGCTCCTGCCTTTCTTTGCACATTCTGTGGAGAGCCTCCACATTCCATATCTTATCAGTCCACGTAATTTTCAATTTTGTTTGTAGCACCACATCTCAGACATTTAAATTTTTCTTTGTTCCGACACGGACTATATTTTCATTTTTGCTGCACAGCTTCTACGGCCTGCTACCAACTGTTCTGAAGCTCTCATATGTGCTGCAGAAGCCCCTCTCATTAATTTTGTGAATTGTTTCCAAGACTGCAAAACTACTTTCCGAGGACGTCTTTCGATCGACAGAATATTCGCTTACGCAAATGCATTTGTGACTTTCACGTTTTTTCTGCAACCATTGCAAGCCTCTACCTATAATTTAAGCTCCTCTTCAAAAGCAACAGTTTCATTATCAGGTGCGTTAATGCCTTTCGCTTTTGAATAATTACTGTTACAGCAAAAACTTCCGAAAATTGCCTTCGCACGAAGTTGCTAGATGACACAATTAAATTGGGATAAAAGCCTTTATGAAAGGTTTAACTTTGCTGAGAAGACTTTCAGTGAAGCATCTGAATGTACGTGGAGCAATGGTAGCCCATCAAAACTCAATGGCTGTAACAACAGAAGGCAGTGGTGTTGAAAACTGAGGTGTGCACCGAATTCGACATTATAACTCACCCAAAAGGTGTTACATGGAGTTCCGGTCGGAATTCTGAACCGGCCCGTCCCTTTCAGCAATGTTATTACCCATAAACCACTGTCTTACATATTATGCATTGTTGATAGAATGAGCGTCTCATAGTTGCTCCACTGCCGGGGCCTCTCATTCTCCGTTACTTATCATTCTGCACTGAGTATTATTTTCCAGTAACAATTATTCTCCATCCTGTAAATTGGGTATCATTTCACCCAACGGTTACAGGTGAGTGAGTGTGTGTGTGTGTGTGTGTGTGTGTGTGTGTGTGTGTGCGTGTGTGTGGGAAGGGGGCGGGTGGATGGGTGGGTGGGTGAGTGTGTTTAAGCATTTCCGATGCCAATATCTTTGAGGGTGACGCTGTTTTACCTGACAGACTTCCTCATTTTAATATCACACTTATGAGTTACAGAGATACATATGCATTGCGAACGAATTCAGAGGCATATATCTTTGGAAAAGATGCCATTTAACGAAACTGATTTGGACCTTGGTGCCTTTTCAAGAGGAGGTAACGGATATAATGCTTGTGTTTGAAGTTGAAATCATTGTTCCGCAATTCAAGAGACTGACTGCACAATTTTAATATTGAGATGATGAAATACAGAGGTAAATATCTTACCCTATTTTATGCAAATGTTTTGGCTATACAGTCAAAATATCGGATACATCGCCTATCTTTGAACTTGATAACAGAAACTTGCATCTTCAACCTGACTGGCTGCATTATTGTAATATTACGCTGAGAGAGGCGAAGGGTGAGGAGTAGAGGGTAGGAGTAAGGGGCCAAGGCTTATCACATCATGACGTGATACGAGTGACACATGACTGATAAGGAGAGTGTGGACTGTGAGGACATGTGTGTGGCTGACATCAGAGCTGTAACCATATTAAAACGCACTGACTTGTAAATAAAACGGTTGGGAGTCCTCGTCGACAGACTAAATCTGAACACATTTTCGCAATATTTGTGTGAGTTCTTGTCAGGTAGCCGCAGCTGTACAAGTCCATTTATTATGTTCAAGGAACCGCAAGACAGTTGCTGAAACAAAAATATTTTTATAGCTCACACGACCTGCTTCGCCACACGAAAATTCCATCATCAAGTGAAAAACGGTAATGTCTGGAACAAGGTGAAAGATTAGGGCAAGAAATCCTCAAAAATTGTAAATTTAATTTGTAAACAATTATAAACACTTCTAAGCAATAAAAAATTGATTCATATATACAAAATAAAATGTTGGTTGAATCGTTTATGAACGGCTAACGGCAGGACAAATTATCGGCATTGATATGTCTACAACATTTTTCCGAAAACTAGTAAGAACAGTTTTGTAAATCAGATCTGTAATTTACTGGAAAAATTCCTTGAAATTAATCACTGGTTTTCATTCAAACATATGTTTCAGGTCTCGTGGCACACACACACACACACACACACACACATATATATATATATATATATATATATATATATATATATATATATATATATATATAATTCTTGTCATAAGACAGATGTTCCCTCTACTCTTGGAGAACAGATGTCACAAAAATTACAATCCACGATAATAATAAATTATACCATGAAGTAGTGCAAATACCCTTCCAAAAACATAATCTTTCCCATGGCAGACGTGAACAGAAAATATGGACGAGGAAGCTCAGGGCTGAGACTACCCTTCTCGTCTTTTCTTCTGTGAACTTGATTGATTCTAGTTATTTCGCCTAAATAAACATTCAACGCAAATTTTTCATCCAGTTTTCTACATCAACGTAGTAGGTTCACGTTTCCACGATAGGTAAGTTTATTGAAACATTATTATTTACCAATTAGAAGAAAGTACATTAACTCAGCATTATTTTTCTTTTATAATTAAAGACTTTGGATACAATAACACGTCTTTGTCTTTCCTTATCCGTTCATCAAGCTCCATAGCTTTCACTTTTTCCGAAAGACAATGCCGTGTGAGTTTGCACCATGTTTGCTTTATTCCCCATCATCGGTCCCATATCTGTCACTAACCAGAGGGTTAAATACTCTGTATCCTTTATGAAGATGAGTTTTGCAAGTTAGAACTGATGTAAGTCCTATTTAAATGTAGTGAACCGGAATTACACGACGGCTTTTATTCAAAGGTGAAGGACAGGCTAGACTGGCGTGGAGAGTTTGTCAACAATACACACTGTCGTCTTTATTACAACCAAAAACAAGTGATATGACTTGTCCAGCTTTTCTGAAAGGAAGTCACTACAGGAGACTGGCGCTACGAAGAGGTAACACAGGAACTACGTTTGTGTTGCTTAACGAGAGAACTATCGACTGAAGCTATATGAGTCTTGCTCAGGATTAAAAATCTCTCTTTTTAGGCTAGACAATATATTATCTAACTACATAACGTATACTGTTATAAATAACTTTCTCTCTTATGCTGATGTGACTGGCCCATAGTACTGTTTCCGGCGAAGACGTTTAAAAACGGGGCACAGTATTACCGCATCTGGCATCTTCCTCTTATTGCATCATTTCACGATAGAATCGATTTCTTACAAAGAAATAAATTGTAATTAAAGCTTGGAGGGCGTAAACCTATAGAGGAAAATTTGCGAATAAAGTTTGCCGCCTGCTGCCGGCAGTTACCTTCGTCAATAACGATTCCAATATCAACAAGACTTTAGAATGATCTAAATTCTCATTTATCGGATTCTGAATACCACTAAAACGCACCTTCAGACTGTTTCTGTCCTTTCATGTTCAAATTACATACCTTACAGGTGTGCTGTGTAAAGAAAACCTGAAATAATGTCTCCCACCTATGTCACTGACATATAAATTTCATCTACATCCTGAGCTACGCACACTCGCACGTGGTGATCTTCAACATTATCGACTGTTATTAGACATAACATTGGTTTTCATAACGCACCATTGTTTTAACCCAATTACATTGAATGAAAAGTTCGAAGTAGTCCTGAGGTGTATGAGTGGCGATGCTGAGGTGCACACTCAGAGGTACGATAGGTGACGAAATGGTGGCATGTACAGCTGCTAAATTAGATTGAAACGGAGAATTGTAAAGTGCCTGGTGGAATTTGTTAATAAATACCTTGCTTAATGTTCGTACAACTTTTATTACAGTACTTTGAATTTTCATTCAGTGTAAGTCAGTCGTAACTAGTGGTCCGTTTCGACAACGAGTGCTTTCAGCATCAAAAGTGTGTAAACAAGAGCACAAATGTGTATTTTGTACACACTTTTGGTGCAATGTGTATTTTATTCAACTACGAAATGTAATGGAATCAAGCAAGCCTGTATATCTTCTCACAACAACACACCTCTAAAATACTGTAATATGAACTAGTATTTCAAACATAAAGCATACGACCATTATGAAGATAAATTTTGCAAGCTATAACTAATATAAGACCTATTTAAATGTAGTGAACTGGAACTACACTACGGCTTTTATTCACAGGTGAAGGACAGGGTAGACTGGCGTGGAGAGTTTCACCAAATGTCTTCAGGCTGGAGAACTCAACATGGACTAACGCTGCTTCACGTTTTAACTATTTTGGATAATGTTGATTATACGTGTTTATCTTCAAAGGCTACGATTCATCACTACACAGTTTCGACGATACATCGTATACGTTTGATGACCGAGGAAACATGTCAATTTCCATCTTTACAAACACCTACCTTCTTTTTAAGACAATCTGCATAAACAAATGTAAATATAAAATCAACGTTCTTTCAGCAAGAATGGACTCCGCTGACATATGAATTACAAGTCGACAATGCACATTGTTACTTCCCATTTATTCTTACTTGGACTGCTACTAGGCATTCTTCAATATTTCGCTTCAAAACGTAGGCCTAAGGGCATCAGTGCAATGAATAAAAGTATTCAGACAAATCTTATTGATGAAGCTCGACCTGCCAGTATTCGTGTCACTGTAGAGAGTTGAGAATTACGTACTTGCGGACTCCGAAAGGACGAATTACACCAAGACACGCCTCCAGCCCCACAACAGCAATTCCAATCGCTTTCGGCGAGAGAGTATTCGTTAGCCCAGCCGTTTCAAAAGATTCAGAATAATTTTTCTTAAGCGAAACAAGACTCCACTAAGCAATTAAAAAGGGATCACTATAGTCCACCACATACGATCTGCTGACCCAAAGACAAAGCCTTGAAGTAAGTGACTAGAATTATTCATTAAAACTTGTATTCGTATTGCCATCAGATTTCTTTATACATCCCAAAATTTTTCTGTTGAAATTTTCGCTCCTTTCGCAAATACATTTTTGGGCGCGAGCAGTCGATCCACACCGACATGGCTGCCTCAGAAGGAGGACTACTTGATCTTAACAAAATATTTCGCGTACTTAAAGTTGGTTCTAGTCTAACGTAAAAGCCACTGTCAATCTTGCTTGTATTAGTTTTACCAACTCTCTGTGGAAGTTAGGTTGTATTATTTGGTTCCTCTCCTAGAAATTATCGTCAGATTCACTAAACGTTATTGACTCTTACTGACAGTGATATTAGATTTTACAGCAGGAAAAGTCCCACAATTTAAACCTACAAACCTGCCAATATAAGACCGCCGCTGAACCGGATTCGATACGTTTCTTTCAAACGTAATTTTGAGTAATTGGTATATTACACACGATGGACAGGGTTGAAACACCTCGATACAGACAATCTGTTTAAGTACAAGCAGAGAATGTGAATTAAGGTTAACTAAACACATGTTCAACAGAAATTGCGCTCAAATTTAGTAACGTACACTCGACAGCAAGAAAAGTAGGTCACGCCTGAATTCCTACGTGTAGGCTGCACATTAGTGTATGCAACCAACATAACATATTTGTTTTGCACATCGTCGCAACCCTCCACAATAAAGTATTTGTAAGATACACAATGGGTACCGCAAGAGACTACGAGAGAACACCAGTCTTTATGACTGTCCGTCCAGATGCAAAGTAACACCACGATAGTACAGAAGGGATCGGATAGTCCTTAACGTTTGTAAACTAAACTTAATTACAATAAGTGGCATTTGAAATGTTACGGGACAACTAATTTTGTCACATAAATAGTTCAGTAATCCTCAGGCACAATTTAATATTTTAGATAGTATATGGATTTATAAAGTTGTATGGTAATTGCAAACAAGTTCTTTGCTGTCTAAAAGATTTACCCAACATATATTGAACGTCGTTCAGCGTTCAACGGGGAGTGATTTCGCATCAACTTTATGGAAAACTAAGAATATAGAAGAAAACGTGACTAACGACGGCAAGCACTCTACGGAAATCTCAACACTAACAGCGAATCACAAGTAATATAATTGTTCGCATTACTCATCAACCGTTATTTATGCACAAAGTTGTACTTTAAAGGTCATAGCAACGTCTTCGTTCTCGATCCGGATGCAAACGCAGAACGTAAAGCCATTGTTAACCTAGCACAGCTTTGTGCCTTACTGAGACTTGATCACTAGGTAGAAGGAGACGTCAGATATTGACGTTTGCAACAGTATCATTTCTCAACTTGAACGTAAATGACGATAATGTTTGTATGAAACCAGGAACCCTAACATGACTATTACCTTCTTGGTAATTAACCCCGAAAGACGGTTTAACGGTATGTGCTGAGATTCGATCAGGATAGAGCCAGTGAAAAATGTCGATAGTTCCTAACCGCAAGGTTGGACGAGTAGTGCATCTTCGAGTAGTAAGATCTAGAACATAGCTAGGTGCACGCGGTAAAAGTGGGAGCAGTGATGAGGAGATGCGCAGAGACAGCAGGCGTGTTTCGAGTCTGAGCTAGATGCCTGCAGGAGGCAGCTGGGTCTTGACAGCATCAAAGTAAGAATTGTCGCAACGCACATGATAAGCTATACAATGAGCGAAACTCAGCACTTACCTGGGGAAACTAGAAATAATAATTAATAAAATAGTTTTGCTTTGGTCTAATAATGTATAAAAGCTAGATAGAAATCCCATTGTTGATGCAATAAGCGTTTTATGAAACTTTCTCGTAAATCCATGCTATAGAAGTTTTTTTTAGTTTTTCACATGTGCCTTAAAGGTTTGAACAATAAATATATTCTAGATAAACTTAGAGTTTCATCTCACACCTTCTGTCGTTCTCCGCATGCTGTGCTTGCATTGAACCAAAAGGTACACTAGAGTAAAGTTCCCATGAGTAAAGCTAATAATTTCATATATCAGAGTAAAATAATCTATATGCCATTTCACAGTTGGCAAATTATTCAGTTTGGGACAGAATTTTTATTAAGTAACAAATAGGACCGCAATGAGTAAAGTTATCTAGAATGATAATTTTATGCCATTGCACTACGTGTGAGTTGAATACATGTTTTATTATCGGCTAAACGCGAAGGAGTGCACGAGATAAGTCCACAGACGCAGTCAGATGCTCGTTGGTGACTTTTATTTATTCTTACCACTAAACTTTCATGACGCCAGATGCGTATTTTGACTATTAATTTTCCAACAATATTTTCATGCAGTCAGGTAAAGTTCAGTTCAGTTAAATACGCAGTCAGATGCGAGTTTTATTAAAGACTTAAGTCACATGCAGATCAGTCTACTTTAAAATAGAGAATTATTATTAATAACACTTACACTTTGTATGTTGTTGCATTCTCAAGGAACAAGAAATGCCCATGTTTAAAACTGAATTGCCATTATTTAATGCTGGTGAAAAGGATGCGAACCCGACACCTAATCGAATTGTTGAATAAGTACGTAAAATCAGAATGTAGATATCACACTTCGTCACCAGCAGTGAGGTTGGAACCCCAAATGATGACTGAAGTTTTATTGCCTCACCGGGATTCGAACCCGGAGCGTAAAGCCGTCGTTGTCTAACCAGGAACACACGAGAAATGTCCAAAGTTGGTCCACCATTAGCGAGATGTGCGCACGTTTAACTAAAAAGAAGGTGACGAAGACGTCTATGCTGACTGAGAATCGAACGCCGCACACATGGTAGCTAGGACTAGCTTGTTCAGTTGCAAACCTTATGGCCTTTCACATCCCTAGTAACGTGTTGCCCAATATCTGCGATATCATGGTGTTATTTTACAACTAGATTGCCTGCCTTAATGAGCAATGTTCTCTAGTAGTAGTGTATCATTGAGATGTAAATGAAGTGCCTCAGCAGAAAGTAATTTCCGTCGTGCAGCACGTATTGCTTCAGAGACACTAAGTACATGTGAAACGTCCTCTTAGAAAAATTGTACAAGACTGTGCTTAAACTGACACACAATATTTTTGGCAATCTGACTTTCAATAATCCCTACAAGAGAATGGCCCTGACTAAATTAACTTATACGTTCACAAATCACTTACCTCACAAAAATCTTCGTTTCTCAAACTACTGCAATGCAGAAAGCGCCAATACTGCTAGCTAAATAATAGATTCAAACTACGGAAGGCACTAACTACTGATAGGTATAGTTAGCAAATGAAAGATTTTAATCGAGAACAAACAATGTATTTACATTAGTAGTCATAATATATATATAAGTTCATGACATCCATTCTTACAAATTTCAAAACTCCGCCATCTCTCTCCCCACGTCCACCACTGCTGGCGGCTCACCTCCAACTGCGCAACGCTACGTGCTGTTAGCATCCAGCTGCCGCTGCCCGACGCTACAATGGCAGACAACAATGCAAACTAGCCACAGACTGAGCACAGCACAGCCAGTGATTTTTCATACAGAGCGCTATGTGGCGTTACCAATAGGAAAACCTAAACAGCGTACTTACATAGGCCCCATGCTCCCCACAAAAAAAATTACAAGTTGTTTTGGGCAGTGGCCAATAATTATTTAATAAAATTTTTCATAATTACTATATCAAATGCACACACTTATTGATACAATGTTGGTCAAAAGCTAAAATTTTCTCACATTCCATAAAGACATTCCTGATCGTTCATCGCAGTAAAATAGCAGTGGTTTTTTTTTCCCTCAAAGTCTGAGCAGCAATAGAATGTGCTCATGGAAGTAGTGGATTTCTAAGCAGTCTTGAAGAAGTAGTGGTGTCCTTCCAACGGAATGACAGTGCTGACTCTTGACATGCAGGCAGGTAATGGGCCACAACAGAGCAAACCCACAGCAGAGAAAGTCGAAGTTTGGAAGAATATTGGTAGGTAGGTCAACACAGAGTAGACCCCATGTAGTCCTGGTAGAGATTACGGTATTTGTGGGCCACCAGAGATGCAGACCCACTGTAGACCTTGAAGAAATAATGGTATTGGTGGGTCATGAAGGGTGTAGACCCACTGTAGTCCTTGTAGAGATGGCCAGCATCCATCAGTTTGCTGTGCAGGTGCACAATCACCATTGAAGAGTCTTGCGGATAATATATCAAGTCCATAACCACCACTTGTGCACTCACAAATTTTTTTTTGAAATGTCCTTAGAACCAGAAATGCTGTTATCCAGTCCCTTGCTGAATTATTAACACACGTGCAAACACCATCAGTCCCTACTTCTCAGATATTGTCCATATACTATGACCAACAGAAATATGTGCAGTGAAATGTAACTTACAAATTACTTCATTTGATCAACTGGTGTCAATTACAATTTTATAACATAAGAATACAATAACAAAGGTACAAAATACATCATTAAAGGACATAACAATACAGATAACATTTGTAGTAATAGGGGCTTTACAAAAGAATCGAAATAACAAATACATCAGTGTTACAAAAATTATGACATAAGTACATACATAAAAGATCAGAATAACTTCTTAAACACCAACTTCACACATGAGCATTAGAACAAAACAGAATAAATAATGTGTAAACATCTTCACTAAGTGAATAACATGTTATCAATGCAAATTATATTTGAGGATAACAGTATTCCTCATCATAGTGAATGTAGCTTTGTATAAGAAGAGAAAAAAATCTATGAACAGTACACAGAGACAGGAAGAAAACATAAACACAAGGGTACACAAACGCATAGTGGGATAACACAAGAGGAAAGGGCAGGGTTAGTTTTCGGTGTAACATTTGATACTGCAGTCCAACCTAAAACGTCATTCTGTAGATCTTTCATCTTATCTCAACATTTGTTTCCACCAAAAATATCTTATCCAAGCATGTTTTCTGCATTTTGTTCACATCCTCTTTCAAAAATAGTTTTCTTCCACTGTACACTACTTTGTTTTGGCCAAATCATTTTCAAATAGCTTCTCAATGCATTTCTTCCAATTCATCACAACTCGTTCTCTTTTATAGCCTAACCCATCTTAAGCTAACTTAAATCTACTGAGCTCAGATGCTTAACTAAGGGACGAGACAATGCAGGGGCACAAAACAATTAATACAAACAGCAATGACCAAAAAAAATGCAAGTAAGCATAGCGAGCAGCAATAAATGTAATAATTTATATCTAAACATGACAAAGCTGAAGCAGAAAAAATATTACAGTAAAAATGTTTGATACCTATGTCACATCTTAACACTAGAGTGATGCATTACGAGAACATACGCTAGCAGATAAGTTACCAAATAGTAGAAAAATTATTTTTGCAATTCCTGTGAAGGGAAATGTCTATTTGTGCTCTCTTTTCCAAGAAAGTACATCACAAAATGATTCTTTACTGGGTCTGTAAATAGAAAATAGTGATATTAGTACATCTATTAAATTTTATTTTAACCAATACTGCAGTGCAGATAGAAACTGGATATTAAACAAAATGAGCAATCTCTCAGCTAGAAAGACAATAGATATAAAATGTTTCTCATCATTTCTTTTCAGTAAATGTCATATATTAAGAACTCTACAGAGTCATCATGTTTTCAAGTATGAGGGTGACGTATTTACGATGCTTTCTACAAAGTAATGTCAATAGTGAGGATAATGGCTTCCTTTCTTTTTACCTGTGCCTCTGAAAGGCACACATTAATGGCTTTTTTCCCAGGCGACTGTCGCACAGTTGGGTGCCCACAACGCATTATGTAAAGGTGGTCACTTAACTTTCTTACCGAAATATTTACGACACCAGTTTCCGCTACAGTGGCAGTCTCATATAAAAATATTTTCACAGGTTGAGAATTTGTGTACAAATCTGTAGAAACAAAATCCTTTAAATATAATAGTGTCCAAAAAATTTTCTCCAGCATAGTGATACATTCACACATATACACACATTTCATAACACTTAAAGTACGCTTCTTGGCTCCAACATCCTTTTTCACTACTTATTATTTCTTACCTTATTCACTGACACGTCTTCAATATTTCATCATAACAGATGCATAGCATAATCAAATAACTCATATAGCATCAGCTTATTGATCATAAACATACCGCAACAGCGTAATACACATTGTCACCATAACATCATAAAACTTCAGCCTAATCTCAAAATCGTCGTAGCTTCCTCCAATAATTTCAAAACCTAAAAAAAATTCTCTGCTCATGTCAAAAGTGTCATCTACCTCAAATGTACTTTAAAAATCATGATCTCATACCAAATACATCATTCAAAGCTCTCATAATATCAGAATGGTTCCGAAAAAATATGAACGGTTCACAAAGTGCAGACAAAATATAATTTCATAAGTGTGAAGTTATCCAACGGTGCAATTACGTAAACATCTGTCACTGATGTAGTGAAATAAAAGTTTGTCTCTCTCAGTTAAATAACCAGATAGCTGTGTAATTTATGTGTTAGAGAAATATGGTACCGATGTGTGAAGTTGTATAAGCAAATACTATATTAGCTAGGGCTCCTTGTGCTTACCAAACACATGGTACACAAAGTAAGCGTGTACTCCCCTGAGGATTAATGTAATTATACACTCAGGTGTTACAGATTACAGCAATGGAATGAAATGTATCACGAAAAACTTTCTTTTTAATTCAATAATCTTGATAAATAAATGGTTTAAGTACCAAATTAATCACTCAAATGCGTGCCCTGTAGTGCTAAATGTGCGTTTTGCTGTAAGATAATTCTGTGGAACTGTCGTAGTTATCGTCCTCTGTAAGCAAAGTTCTGCTGAAGTCAGTGTACTTACCTCATCACAAACGAAAGTGAAATGCTTTCCGATATCGCAGTTATTACGTACCTTACCATGATCAAGAAAGTACTATAATGTAACGTATTGTTGTGCTACGATAAAGGCTGTCTCATTGTAGCTATACCACAAAAGTTACTACTATAACATGTTATACTTTCCAGAAGAATTCAGAAAACTGTGCAGATATAAAACAGGAACACCGGAAAAGCAACATCGTAAATTGTCAGTCATTAGTAGCGTCGTGATAAAATCGTGTAGCTGTCACATATACTAACCACTGTGTCATCTGGTATCTTACAGAAAGTACTTTAAATCCAGAATGTATGTTCAAGTAAACCAAAATGTTGCATTAAAATCTCATTAGTAGTACTGGTAAATGGTCTAAGAACGTGAGCCTTATGGTTGTTACGTAATCGTACCACTAACAAGCAAGAATGTACAAACACACAAGAACACTGTGTCGTCTGTTCACTATAACAATGCATTCGTAATTTCTGTTTAAAAACGTTCTCTTGGTTCTTCATTGGATATTTAACTTCAAACATTGTTGCATGTTAACAGTTTCTCAGTGTGACAAAGCATACTAGTAACAAGAAGTGAAAAATGTTATGGCAAAGACTAAGTTAAAAAACAGATTATCTCCCAATGAACGGCTTCACATGTGAAAAGTGGCGCAAGCCTTTACTCTTCCTACTATGCAGAGCTACAGCTTCAACGGAACTATCATGGGGTATATGGTACATCGGTAAAGAATGCTCAAATTTTTCTCAAGGTTAGCGTCTATGTTACACTCCTGGAAATTGAAATAAGAACACCGTGAATTCATTGTCCCAGGAAGGGGAAACTTTATTGACACATTCCTGGGGTCAGATATATCACATGATCACACTGACAGAACCACAGGCACATAGACACAGGCAACAGAGCATGCACAATGTCGGCACTAGTACAGTGTATATCCACCTTTCGCAACAATGCAGGCTGCTATTCTCCCATTGAGACGATCGTAGAGATGCTGGATGTAGTCCTGTGGAACAGCTTGCCATGTCATTTCGTCCTGGCGCCTCAGTTGGACCAGCGTTCGTGCTGGACGTGCAGACCTCGTGAGACGACGCTTCATCCAGTCCCAATCATGCTCAATGGGGGACAGATCCGGAGATTTTGCTGGCCAGGGTAGTTGACTTACACCTTCTAGAGCACGTTGGGTGGCACAGGATACATGCGGATGTGCATTGTCCTGTTGGAACAGAAAGTTCCCTTGCCGGTCTAGGAATGGTAGAACGATGGGTTCGATGACGGTTTGGATGTACCGTGCACTATTCAGTGTACCCTCGACGATCACCAGAGGTATACGGCCAGTGTAGGAGATCGCTGTCCACACCATGATGCCGGGTATTGGCCCTGTGTGCCTCGGTCGTATGCAGTCCTGATTGTGGCGCTCACCTGCACGGCGCCTAACACGCATACGACCATCATTGGCACCAAGGCAGAAGCGACTCTCATCGCTGAAGACGACACGTCTCCATTCGTCCCTCCATTCACGCCTGTCGCGACACCACTGGAGGCGGGCTGCACGATGTTGGGGCGTGAGCGGAAGACGGCCTAACGGTGTGTGCGGGACCGTAGACCAGCTTCATGGAGACGGTTGCGAATGGTCCTCGCCGATACCCCAGGAGCAACAGTGTCCCTAATTTGCTGGGAAGTGGCGATGCTGTCCCCTACGGCACTGCGTAGGATCCTACGGTCTTGGCGTGCATCCATGCGTCGCCGCGGTCCGGTCCCAGGTCGACGGGCACGTGCACCTTCCGCCGACCACTGGCGACAACATCGATGTACTGTGGAGACCTCACGCCCCAATTGTTGAGCAATTTGGCGGTACGTCCACCCGGCCTCTCGCATGCCCACTATACGCCCTCGCTCAAAGTCCGTCAACTGCACATACGGTTCACGTCTACGCTGTAGCGGCATGCTACCAGTGTTAAAGACTGCGATGGAGCTCCGTATGCCACGGCAAACTGGCTGACACTGACGGCGGCAGTGTACAAATGGTGCGCAGCTAGCGCCATTCGACGGCCAACACCGGGGTTGCTGGTGTGTCCGCTGTGCCGTGCGTGTGATCATTGCTTGTACAGCCCTCTCGCAGTGTCCGGAGCAAGTATGGTGGGTCTGACACACCGGTGTCAATGTGTTCTTTTTTCCATTTCCAGGAGTGTATTTTTATCTGAGCCAGCAGGCGCACGCGGCTGCCTGCGGTGCGAGTCATTGTCTGGTATCTCTTTGTTGTCGCTCGTCGTTATTGGGATTAGGAGACCTAACTTCTACAAATTCACCTTGCCGAGAGGGCCCAACTCTGTTTGAATCCCTCTAGTTCTAATGAAATTCTGGTCTGTCGTTATGATTATATCGTCTGTCGTCATGTCGGTAGTTCCTGTAGTTTCTTTCTTGTCGGTTACGTTGTGGAGAATTTCTCTCTGAATCGTAACCGCGCTGGACCATTGCGTCTGAAGTTATTCTGTCTCCCTTGATAATAATTATTTTGGTTCCCATATTGTCTGTTTCTATGATTGTCTCTGTTATATTCATTACTACGGAAATGCGATCTTTCTCTGCAACTCTTACTACTGTGCCAACGGTTATCATACGGGTGGTGTCTGTTTTGGTCACGATTTGTGTTGTGAGAATAGCCTTGTAGTGTCTTGACTTATTTGAGAAAACGGTGAGGACGCTAAACCTGAATGTACAGTATTTGCAAGATTGTGTCCTGTCATTTCGGATTCCTGACGCGAGCTGTTGCCGACCGATCGATCGATAATGCTTCCCTGTTCACTAATTGTTTCACTGCCTACGCCATTATTTGTAGCCCGCTCCATTTCCCTATGCACTATTACCAAATTACTACTTTGAACATTAGTTAATTCATTACATGGTGGCGCTATCACACTGCTTTCTTCTTCACCATCATTTCTCAGTTTACTTTGGAGCCTAGTAATACGTTTTTCACACGCCATGATTGTCACAATATTTCACACGATAACACAGTAAAGCACAATTTGAAGAGCAAAAATAAGAGAACACATTAACGTAGCACTGAAAAT
This sequence comes from Schistocerca gregaria, assembly GCF_023897955.1. Lineage (NCBI taxonomy): Eukaryota > Metazoa > Arthropoda > Insecta > Orthoptera > Acrididae > Schistocerca > Schistocerca gregaria. The sequence goes on along the minus strand of NC_064926.1, from coordinate 171,453,490 downwards.
AATATCTACTTAATTGCAAGCGAAGCTGCGAAATACTTGGTGCAAATCTACATGCAGGCCACAATTGTGTTACCGTACAACAATGAAAGACTGCAACTACAAAGGAAATTCTCCCTATGATTACGCGCTAGCAATAAACAAAGGCTACACTAACTACACAAAGTACAAGAAAAAATCAGAAGATTCCAGTGAGGTATCCTATGCTAAGGGTCGACATATGAAACGTCCCCTTAGAACACGACTGTGCTTAAACTGACACACAATATTTTTGGCGCAACGCAATCTGACTTTCAATAATCCCTACAAGAGAATGGCGCTGACTAAATTAACCTATACGTTTCACAAATCACTTACCTCACAAAAATCTTCGTTACTCAAACTACTGCAATACAGAGAGCGCCAATACTGCTAGCTAAATAATAGATTGAAACTACGGAAGGCACTAACTACTGATAGGTATAGTTAGCAAATGAAAGATTTTAATCGAGAACAAACAATGTATTTACCATAGTAGTCATAATATATATATACGTTCATGAATCCACTCTTACAAATTTCAAAACTCTGCCATCTCCCTCCCCACGTCCACCACTGCTGGCGGCTCACCTCCAACTGCGCAACGCTACGCGCTGTTAGCATCCAGCTGCCGCTATAATGGCAGACAACAATGCAAACTAGCCACAGACTGCGCACAGCACACCCACTGATTTTTCATACAGAGCGCTATGTGGCGTTACCAATAAGAAAACCTAAACAGCCTACTTACACATGTTATACGTGCACAACACGTGTGTTATATGGTGCGTATATTCCATTATTAGGAGAAGCTGCCACCAAACCTGTTTACTTTTATATTCCGCTTAGTTGTCGTGGTTGAACACACGTTTTCGTAAGGCTACATCTCATGCAGAGGGCTTACAAGAAAGAATAGTTTCCTGTGTCATGCTCTTTTGCTAGCTAGGTGAAATATTTTGTGGTAGCTATGTTTAAAATTAATGTATTTTTGAACGTATTGTTAGTCAAATATTTGAATGAATCGTCAACTGTAGGTGTGCCTGCACATGTTATAGCATAATAGCTCTAACAGCGTTAGTTTATACTACAGACTTCAATAGGTTAGGTGTAACTTTGGATCCTTCAACGGGTGATCATCGCCTTGCGGCTCGGGTCTGTACTAGCCGCGGCTCGCGAGCTACGGGCCAGCCAGGCAGACGTAGCAATACGACTGAAACGTGATTGTGGAGGATCTGCCTTGAAAGAAGCACCACCAACAGGGCTAAGGTAGGAAGAATGTGATCTCACAGCAGGAAGATAGGGACCTAGTGTCTAGGAGCAGAGAAAATCCCTTTCTGAAAGCGAAGCAGTTGCGGCGGGAGACCGACTTCCCCTGCTCCAGTGACACGATTCGCCGAAGGCTGAGGCACAGTGCACTGTATGCACGACGAACCACCGCTCAGCGAAGACAACGTTTTATACCGGCTAGCATTTACGGAGTTCCATATGAGGGCGTCGTGGGACAGCGTCATTTTCACTGATGAGAAGGTGTTTCCCACCAGTAACGACGGTCTACGAATTGTTTACCGGCCGCAAGGGACTCGCCATCGACGCGATTATGCAACCACAATAAGAAGTGGCCGGCTGTCTGTTACCTGCTGGGGCTGGATGTTTGCGAGAGGGGCAGGAATTCTTCACAGGATAGGAGGAACTCTGGACAGAGTGCAGTATGCCCACATACTGGAAAATGTGATGCTTTCGTCAGTGCGAATGCTGTAAGCAGAAGGAGACGTCACATTGCAAGAGGACCATTCTGCCATTCACTAGTCTGCATTTCTTCAGCAGCGGCTCTCCATGATTGGCATAAACGTCATGGACTGGCCGCCACGGGCGGCTGATGTGAACCCCATGGAAAACATGTGGGCTGAGGTCGCCAGAACATTAACAGCGAACTGGCCACGAAACCAATTTCTGCAGACGGTCTTTGGGACTGCGTCCTGAAAGCCTGGGAGGAAGTTGCTTCTTCAGGTTGTTATGTCCAACGGCTTATACATTCTATGCCAAGACGCATGATAGAAGTACAAAATAATGAAGGATTCTGGATACATTTTTATATTCCTTAAAACGTTTTGTTATGTTTTTTTTTGGTAATTTTTCCTCACTGGGAGCTAGTGGAAGATCGCGTGGCAACAGAAAAGATACAATATGGGTTAGTTTTCTTTTGAATTGTCTTTATAATTAAAGTGGGTTTGTTTTGAACTCATAGTTTGTAAATATTCTATTTTGATTTCATTGATACCCTGTCTAGATGCTTACAAATTTAATCAGCGTAGATGGACTCCGACACAGCAGTTTTTATTATTTCAAATACATTTCTCTCTTCCCCTCCATCCCTGACTACACCATCCGTCCTTCACCCAATACACAAACGATTTCATATTATGTTTACACACTGTTAATATCTCCTCTATTCTCTCTCACACTCTCTCTCTCACTGACACTATCGCCGAAAGTGACCTTCTATTCCATAGCCCAAAATTCTATAAACAGATCTAGCGGTTTCCATTGACACTACATTTTATCTTTTAATTTCTGTTGTCTGTACTGTCTATCATTTCTCTCAACACCTATGAAACCATATTCTTTGATCTCCCCTTCCCTATAATCCATTCTTCGTTCTGAAAACAGTCCTTCCTTATCTCTCGGTCCTAAGATAAAACGAACTGTGGCACACATCAAAGTAAGCAATACTTTGCAAGCATTTCACGCTTGTATTTTGCACTTTTGCACTTCTATCCATTCCCATATACCGCCCTTCTTCTCGTTACCCGTCCCTTGACATCTGCATCTACATCTAAATGAATACTCTGCAATTCGTAATTATGTGCTTTGCAGGGGGGTCTGTGGTCTGGTGGATTAATCTTCTATTGATGTGTGTAACGTGTAGGTTCACGTCTCACATCAGGAGTAGATTTTTGACACACACAAATAACTCTCCTTCACCCCTAGCAACGCCAAGTGCAGAACACCAGTAAGCTCCGTAGTTCAATATCCGCAGTAAATATAATATCCCTTCTCTGCCGACTGGGGCAGAGCGGCATTCGTTTGAGCTGTGACAGATGGAGGAACCCCGGAAGGTAGACACTCTGTCACCGGCAAGCCGTCGTGTACTAGAAAATGTATTTCATTTAATGTACCAATGGCCATTTAATTTCACAAGGCTCTTACTTTTTTCGAAACTGAGACGTTGAAAATTGTGGTGCTGGACTGGGATTCTAATTCGATTTCCCCAAGATAGTAAAGTCTTATAGGACCCCTCGAAAGGTACCTAACTACTTTCGAATCCTGATCAGCATAAAATATTCATTGTTTTATTTCAAGCCCTAGCATGTGCACTCTGAACTATTAGGGAAAAATAGTGCATTTTCAACGTCTCTTCGTGCGTTGTCAGCTGCAACGTGTTCGTTTCAACTCACACTCATGTGATGAGCTTTTTATCACTACTGTAGCGCCTAGAACCGCTCGGCCACTCCGGCCGGCGATGTGTTTCCTTACATCTTTCCTAGTTCCACCATTCCCCTCCATCCTACTGGCGAAAACGGATTTGGGTTTGACGTAGTGTTCGTTGTGATCACCAGCGACGATACGTTGTGGCTGAAATGGCTATGAGCAGTATGTTATTTAACTTCTGAGGTCATCAGTCCCATAGGACTTAGAACTAACTAACCTAAGGACATCACACACATCCATGCCCGGGGCAGGATTCGAACTTGCGACCGTAGCGGTCGCGCAGTTCCACACTGTAGTGCCTAGAACCGCGCGGCCACGACGTCCGGCGATATGTATGGATTCAACTTCTAGCCAGCAGAGTATTTTCCATTATTGAAAGTGTGCGGGGTTTGAATTCCATTCAGCGCAAAACTTTTCGTCGGCTGATGTCTAGCTAAACATGCGCACATCTCACTACTGGTGAACCAACAATAGCTCTTTATCGTCCGTTCCTGGCTAGAAAACGACGGCGCTAGATGATGGATTCGGATCCCAGTCAGACAGAATGAATTCTATGGTCATTTAAGATTCCAACATCTAGCCATTGGTGAAAATATTTGATATTTAACTTCTGATTTTACGTACCTCGTTAACAATCCGATTAGGTGCTGGGTTCGAATCCAAGTCAAAAGCTTTAAATGATGGCATTTCAATTTTAAACATGAGCATGCCTTGTTCCTTGTGAATGGCACCATATTAAACGTCGTTTGAGGTAGTTTCCAGGATGGTAACTGTTATGACGGGATTCCCAGTTCAGTACAAACATTTTCGTCATTTAATTTCAGGATCTGAATTGATACCTGATACTGGTGTAAACGTGTATACTTCACGTCTCTTTATGCCTAGTGAACGGATTTCAATAAGGCACAAACAAAGTTTGGCTTAGTTAGAAGTGGCTATAGGTGCTGGGTTTGAATCCAGGTCCAGAACGACGACGTTGGTCATGTCAGTTAAAGTTCAAATTTTTGTACACGTAGCTGTTAATATGTTACGAGAACAATGATATTGCTGGTGATTCGCTGTTAATGTTGAGATTTCCGTAGAGTGCTTGTTGCCGTTAATCACGTTTATTTTTACTGGTTCGTCCAATATTCAGTTTCCAGAGCCACTCGCCGTTGAGTGACGTTCAGCACGTGGATGGAAAACCTTTTCGAGAACGAAAAACTTTTTTACCAATTGCTGTACAGCTTTGCAACTCCAAATGTTGTCTCAAGAATTTAATTTTGACTTAGGATTACTGTACGATATATGTACAATAAACCGTTTTCTCAGAACTTTTGGAATGTCACTTGTTGCAATTAAGGTTGTTTGGTTGGTTTGGGGAAGGAGACCAACAAATAAGGTTAGTTTAGAAGTGTTATTGAGTATCTCATCGCTAAGAACGTGTTTTCTAATATGTTTCGTATGACGATATTAGTTGATGCTCAGACTGACTGCCATAAAGACCTTTGATCTGTAGTAGTCTCTTACGGTACCCTATGTGTGTAGTCAAACGACTGTACGCCAGGCGGTTTTGGTGTTTAGAGGACGTGCAACACAGCTACGTTATGTTGGTTGTATTTTGCAATGACCCACTTGGTTTGCTGTCAAGTGTACGTGTAAAGTGCAGTCTTTTCCTGTATGTGTAAACACTGTATAAAAATGCTCTAGACAGAGCAGCTATCGGAAACAGAGCCGGTAAAATTAAAACAGCATTCCAGTTATCAAAGAACACGTGCAAGAAAAATCCTTATCTAGTAATACAAAACTGATGCATTACAATCTAGTGATTAAAACCAGATGCCTATACCCGTGACAATGACTCACCGTAAGAACAGCAAAACAGCTAAATAACGTTCATAAAAAAGAATGAAGAATAACTTCAAGAATTTTGAAAGCAGGAAATCGAGCAGCAACAAGAAAGTATATGAAAATATGGCAATACAGTAGATACAATGAGAAACTCTAGAATTGCATTTGATACACACACATAAAGAATGTATAAAGAGGCTGAAAAAATATATTCAAGTATTGACATAAAACCATTTATCCTGATTTAAAGCAGTTGAGAAAGACTTACATGAATTGAGACCAACAGACAGAAACATAGAAAGTAGACATGAATTTAGAGAAAAGGCAGAAGAAGTCGAGGGTTTCAAGAGGACACACGAAAGTAGAGAGATAGGTCATGCACAGAATATATGAGGACAGCAGAGATTGAGAATGAGAAGGTTTTGTGAAGAATGGCAAATATGGAAAAACGTATATTACCATAAACCAATATTTTTTCATGTGGTCCTGATCTGGCAAAATAGCTTATCAGTTACGTCATGCGATGTCCAGTGTGCATGGAAAGCGTCGATATGATACCCGTTACAAGCAAAATGATTTTTCAAAGAGAAGTTTACGTGTTCATATCCGTGGATGCGATCCTAAATTAAGTGCGATATTCGGTTTATCGCAACGCCAAGCCGCCGCTTTGGGTGCGAAGCTGAGACTGGCGCCAGAGGCGCCGAAGTGCAAAATTTGTGTGCCGTCCGTATCAGAATTAGTAACCAAAACTGACATGGTGAAAGTATGGGAGAGTGAAAGGGAACGTCACATTGTTAGTTGTTTGGGTGGATGAATGTTCTTCAATCGGCATTGACAGGGACTGTAAAACAGGAGAAACAGTAACCAGAGGCAAATGAGCATCGCCTTGATCCACCATGACTGCTATCGACATGTAGCAGCGCCACATGGTTACGCTGAAGTACGGACCAATATTCCTATTTTAGTCCCATTTAGCATAAATGAAGCAGAAATCATACTACCCTACATTCCGACCAGTCTGTCGAATGCACATGTAAGAATCCAGCGTTAAATGTCTTTATTGTCAGACGCCAGAATAATAAAACAAATAGCTTCATCGAACCGTAGGATGGTGTGGGCTGTGCTGGATCGTTGTCAGTGCGCTACGCCATCTAACAGCAGTATGACGAGATCAACTGGGCCGGCCGCGGTGGCCGAGAGGTTCTAGGCGCTTCACTCCGGGAACCGCTCGACTGCTACCGTCACAGGTTCGAATCCTGTCTCGGGCATGGATGTGTGTGATGTCCATAGGTTAGTTAGGTTTAAGTAGATCTAAGTTCTAGAGGACTGATGACCTCTGATGTTAAGTCCCATAGTGCTCAGAGCCATTGGAACCATTTTTGAACTGAATCTGATGTTGGAAACACTATAATGATAATAAACGAACATTACGAAAAGTGGTCGTTTGTTTTTCAATAATCTCTAGTCTCCTCAGAAATATCAACTGATAGACGTGTAACTATGGGCAATAGTAACCACCAATACTGAGTGTAACGGGTAAGTGGTACAAAATGGTTCATATGGCTCTGAGCACTACGGGACTTAACTTCTTAGATTATCAGTCCCCTAGAACTTAAAACTACTTAAACCTGACTAACCTAAGGACATCACAGACACCCATGCCTGAGATAGGATTCGAACCTGCGACAGCAGCAGTCACGCAGTTCCGGACTGAAGTGCCTAGAACCGCACGGCCACCGCGGCCGGCTAACGGGTAAGTGCCGGTAACACTGTTGTTCACTAAGAACGGGTACTGTACAACTTTATAGCAGTATTTGCGTTATTTGCAGACTAGTAATTATAGCTATTAGAAGCCGTATGTTTTTATGTTGGGTAACACCTCCAGGTACGTGTGGTAAGAGAAAGCAATTAATGGTTGTTTTTCCTTGAGCAGCAGTTCACATGTAGCAGTGTGGACACGTGGGCGCAAAACAGTTACTCTGTACTGAAAGATAGTCCAGTAGTAATGTAGTTAGGACTAGGCAAACGACGTTACTTAGTAAATATGTAACATGTTTACGGGAAGACTCTTCGACGTAGACGACATTCATTCGGGTAGATATTAGGAGACCAGATGTAAAAATATCTTCACTTACACCAATTACACCCAGTATATCCATGGAAATTGCTCGTTTAAGAATCTGCAAGGGGCTGACACTTAAGCCAACAATGTTGCTCGAGGGTGCCAGATGTAAAAATATCTACACTTACACCAGTTATACCCTGAATATCCATGGAAATTGCTCGTTTAGGAATCTACAAGAGGCTGACATTTTAGCCAAAAATGTTTCTCGAGATTGTCTTCTTGAACGGCAAAGCGCTTCTCCAAAGTCACGGTACTTTTGTGCAACGTACAGAATAGTTTCCTTCACAAATTATACAGTAATTAAGAGCGCTGAAAAAATCATGCAGTAATTAACAGCGCTGAAATTAACTGAGAATAAGCGGACCGGTGCTAATGGCCTCTCTCTATACACGCTGCCGGGAGCTATATAACCTTAGCGTACCATTGCCCGCTGCGAGAATTCTCGCTGTGTACAGCGATAAGAGTTTTTCGCCCGGTCTGAAATCGCTGGCTGAGTGGCAAAGTGGGAGTGCAGGATGGTGCGCGGCTTTGCGCCTCTCCGGAAGGACAGAACAGAGTGTTCGCGCTCGGATCGGTACTCCAGTGGGTCGGATGGCGCCAGCGGTGGCGGCAGGGGCGGCGGTAGCGTGGGCGGCGGTTGGTTCCAGCGTCCCCTCCCCTCCTCCCTCCCACGACGCCGCCCCACGGTTTAAAGCGAAACTGCCGCTGTCGCTGTGGACTGAGCGGCCGATATTCCGCGGTCTGCGTCGCGTCCCTGTGGTAAGTGGAAAACCACGGACGCCTGCGCGATTGCTTCTCAGTTCCGACCAAAGTACTTGCTGAATGCGCGGTTTACATAACACGTAAACTGTACATTAAATAAGCTCTTGTAGCTACAGGAGTCTGACTGAATATATATATTCTATGTGTCTTGTTGAAAGCAAATTATCCGACGTTTCGACTATTACTGCAGAGAGCTATTTTCAGAACCCTGCTGCAGGCTCTATAACAAAGGTGACTCGTATCCTTTTTTGTGGCACTGCCATAAATTTCTGGGGGTCTGAGTGAATAACGATTTTGTGTGTGCGACATGAAGCATTCGACATTAGGGTACAGATGCATTCAGCATTCTTTAAATTAAGTCACTGTACATATGCTACATCACGATACAGCCACACACAAAGTAAAATTGGGTTGGTTGTAACTATAGCAGTATTGTGATTTGTCCGTCTACATAGTTGATTGGTCAATATGGCAGATTGCAATGCGGGATGCCTGAGTTCGATTCCCGACTGGGTCGAAAGTCTTCTCCTCGTGGGGATTGAGTATTGTGTTGTCCTCACCATCATTTCATTGTTATCGACAAGCGAGTCACTGAAGTGACATCAGGTAAACAGACTGGCACCAGGCGGCCAAATAATTCTAGATCGGGTCTCCTGCCAAAAATGCCCCATATTTATTTCGTTCATCTGACACTGAAGAAAACGTGTTACTAACCCTACACACACTGAAAGTAAGTCATTTAGTGACCGCTTCAACATATCGAAACTACTTCTTTAACTAATACCTGTATGTGGTGTCGTGCTGTTAATGAATTTAAATGTTGGATCAACAGATGTATTTAATTTATATAGTTCCATCTTTTGTAAGTGGAATGGGACTACTCCTCGTAAAGACTTGGAGGAAATTTATCCTAATAGTTGTTGTTATATTAATTATTCTATTTGACTACAAGTTCCGTTTTTATTGGCACCATTTTCCGCCCCTATTAACGTAGCTAGATAATTCATTCAAACATTTGTGCTATTACAGAGATCACCAATTTGAACTGGTTCCTCTAGGTTTTTAATATATGTCTTTAGACGTGGAATGTCCACGCATCTAACTACAACTCGTACTACACTGTCCCTATACTTCCATCTTGTGTAAACTGGGAAGGAATCATCAAAATCTATAGAGTAATTTCTGTGGATGTAGTTTTCATTTGAGGTGTGGAGGGTCCACATCTACAGAGATGTTATAGAAATCTGCGGAATCCCTCAATAGCACAGTAGTTAGATTACTCATCTACCTGTGTGTTTAGGCTCTGGCAGATGTAACCAACCAGGTTCCGAAATGGAATAAAATAATTAAGAAAATTATGGCTGCGGTATTTTTAAGGATATACTTAATGTTCAAGCGTACAAGGGTGTAGCTGCATACTTTGTTCTCAGAAATAATTTCAAGTAAAAATTTCGGTAACTTTCACTGTTACCAGGTTAATTAGCACAGAAGTTAGCCAATCAGGCACTTGCCACGCAAATTCTAGCAGCCCGTCAGGAACTGTGTCGCCAAACGTGTTCTTCGTTTGGTTTCCTAATGACGTAAAAGAGAGCGATGCAAATATGGGCCATGGAAGTGAAGATCGAACTCGAGCCAGGGACTGAGTATAATCTAGCACTATCATCTACACAATCAGAACTACTGACAATCAGTGTATCTGGTGGGCCGCTTGAATTTGTGCGGTCAACGTCCTGTTTGGCTAACATCCATAATGGTTAACTCGGAAAAGGCATAACATTTTAATTTTTAGGGTTGCCTACGTCCGTCGCCAAAAACAGGATCCTTGTAAATAACTTCGTTGCCTGTGTGCCTCTCTGTCTGTGCATCAGTTAAGAACCCTTTTTCTTAACAACAGTAAGACGTATGAAGCTGCAGTTTTTTTCACACTAAAGAGTTAGATACCTTGACGGTGTAAAGTGGTGAAGCTGCTCAGTCAATACAATGAAACTGCTCAGTCAATACAGACTGTAACTCTGTGTGTTAGTCAGCCGGCCAGGTTGGCCTAGCGATTCTAGGCGCTACGGTCTGAAACCGCGCGACCGCAACAGTCCTAGGTTCGAATCCTGCCTCGGGCATGGATGTGTGTGATGTCCTTAGGTTAATTAGGTTTAAGTAGTTCTAAGTTCTTGGGGACTGATGACCCCAGAAATTAAGTCGCATAGTGCTCCGAGCCCTTTGAACCATCTGTCTGTCAGTCAGTCAAGAAGCCCTTACCTCAGTAACGGAACACATGTCATGCTGAAATTTATGTCACCTACTAACACCAATAGGCTTTTGGTGTTGAGTTAAATGTAAGCTTCCAAATCAGTTCAACCAAAAGTTGAGGCAATTTATGTCATATATTTTGGTACTTGCAAACCCACTCATCACAAGCTATAGGGTACTTTCCGTTGACCTACAATATTGAAATTTGGTAACAGGCAAGCCTTCACAGTACAAGAAAAGGAAAAGATCAGAAAAATGTGAAGATTTCTTTTGTTATCCAAAGTAAAACTTGAAACTGATACATTCTCGAGTATCTTGGAATCTCTGGGACCGACATCTTTCCTGTGTTAATGTCGATAACAGGCAAAACTGGTCGAAATTCTCGATTTCCGGAATGAATGAACTGTCTATGTACATGATTAAGTTTCTACGGAACCCTTAGTCGTGAGTCCAGCTCGCAACTGCCTAAGTCTAATTTTTACTTCATAATAATTATTTCTCCTGTAACACCGTTACGAGCTTTTCAACTTCCGATCACACACACACACACACACACACACACACACACATATATATATATATATATATATATATATATATATATATATATATATATATATATAGTATTCCAAAACTAGTAGATGCATAGAAAGCTTGATGTTGTTGGCGTCCGAACTTTCCATAAAGATATCAAATGAATGTGGTAAAACTGAAAGGCAGTGCTACATACTGACAAGTATAGCTTTCATGCAAGGCATCGTCGTTACAAGCATCACAACTATGAAAACACGTATTTCTTGAGGTTCATTTATTATACGACTGTAATGAAGGACTAGTTACAGTAGATATAACTGCAACTAAACTATCTAATAGAAAGGATCCGAACACTATTTGTGAACTGTAATACGTGGTGTATCCAGCCTTCTACGTTACTGCGACTTGAAATAAGCAGTATACATTTTCGGTGTAGCCTACTTCCTCTACAGCCGAAGTGTAGTGACGCTAGGACCTTGCGAGAAATTGACGTTCGAACCCATCCCAAATGTATTACACTGGGCACAGGTCGGAACTGAACAGGCTGATCCCATTCAGAAATTTTATTGTCCTTAAACCATTTTCTCAAAGATGCTGTTTTATGATGGGGTGAATTATCATACTGGTATAGTCTGTTCCTCTACATTAAGGAGTACAAAACGCTGTAGAACGATTTCACAACCATCCGCATTTAGCGTTTTCTCAAAATGCAATTAGCGGTCCACACTGCAACCACGAAGAATAGCCGTACTGTAATACCGCTTCATTCGCACATCTCTGCTGGCACTACGCCTGATGGCTGGAAAAGTTCTTCAGGCGTTGGCCAAATCTAAACGCTTTCTTTGAATTGTCACTGGATGTAGCGTGAGCTATCACACTAGATGACTCATCTGTAGTCATCCTGTGTCAACTGTCTTCGTTCTTCTCACCGCCTCAGGCGTCGATTACGGATGACTACAGAAATGTGTTGATCATGAGGAGCTGCTTGACCATAGTCGTCAGTAAACGGAGGCAAGAGGGGACAGTACCGGTTTTTTATTCATTGCAGTATTTTAAGCTGTTTGTGGAAACTAATGTGTGTATTTTTATTGAGACGTAGATTTGTAACTGCCAAACGCAGGGAGAAATATTGTCGTTTTACTAAGAACTACCTTACAACTTAGGTCACTTTAGTTGTCAGGCTGTTCTCAGTCACGAAATGTGATCCTCGTAAGAACACAGTCGGAACAGAATGCCCAAATGTTGTATATTGCTATCTTGTACAGTTCTTGCCAAGTTAAAAACAAGTATCGAACACTAAGCACATTGTAGGCTTCGGCAATCCTCACCTGCCTCACATCAACCAAAGTACACATAAGGACGCTCTTCTCCACTACTGTCCATCGTAATTACATCATAGTTTACTAATTATCGAGGACAAACAAGACCTGTCACAGATTGCTAAAAGTGTATCCAGTCTTACTCGGCAGAGCGATTGCAATATACTCTAAGACACACACTTGAAGAATAAGGCAGTTCGTCTGTACTCCGTCTGTGGACCCTAATACACCAGTCAAAATCAAATTCATTCGCTTTCTGCCCTTGGAGACAAGGAAGAATGAAATTAAAAATTTTCAAAACCGAAAATACTCCCTCTACCAGAGCTGATACCTACTGACCTACAGTTCTGTATTGGGTGCTACATCAAGTCATGGAGTTACGAATGAAGTCCAGTTGCCATAGCAACAAAATTAAATGTGCAACTGAATGGATTAGTACCATTATATATCAATATCTGGGCCCTAAAAGTAGTTTGTACCGACCAGTTTGATGGTTGCTTTGGAATGCTACCATCATTCATCTCATGGAATGTTGTCCGTGAGCAACATTTTAACCAATTTTTTGTATCTTGCAAAACACAAGTTTTTCACCTTTTATTATTTACTTCCTGACCGACCTCTTATGCAAGTACTGCGGGTTTACTGACATCACAGTAGTGCCCTCCCTCTTCCATACTGGGGGTCCACCTCTCATTTCACCTAGATGTCCTTTCCGCATTACTCGATTAGTAATCAAAATGTCCTCCGTCCCGGATTAGAAACGCGACAACACTTCAATTTACATCAATCAGCACTGAAGACCGATGACCTCCGGCATAGGAAGTCGCCCTCATTCTGCCAAAGAGGGCGGAGGAATAGACAGAGGTTCAGGGCACTCTTTTGTCCTAGGGCTGGGAAACGTCCCCAAAGGCGGAAGAATCAGCAACTATTAACGGCATGAAGAAGCAGAAGGCAATGAAAATCTGTACATTAAAGACGTATGATGTGTTTCCACAGGGCATCGCGCCTGTAATTGAAAAAAATGTCATGATGATCTCTCGAATGGCAAAAGAATCCGCACTAACCCCCATTCGAATGTCTGGGAGGCGAGAGCCAAGGGGTAGGTGACATTGAGAAAAAGACTCAATAACCAATGAAAGAATAACACTGTATGGGACGGGGCGTGGAATGCAAAGGTTTGAAAGTGGTAGAGAAGCAAGAAAATCGGAAATCGGAAATAAAATTGCTCAATCTAGATATACTATGGGTCAATTGAATGAAATGCAAAGAAGACAAGGATTTCTTGTCAGATGAGTATAGGGTAATATCAACAGCAGCAGAAAATCGGTGTAACGAAAGTAGGATTCGTAATGTGTCGGAAAATAGGGCAAAGAGACTGTTTCTGTGAACCGATCAGTGTTTGGAATCATATCAGAATCGACAGCAAACTGACTCCGACAACTATAGTTCAGGTAAATATGCTCAGGTCGCAAGCTGAAGATGAAGAGATAAAGTGTATATGAGGATACCGGAAGGGTGATATAGTAAGCAAAGAGAGGGGAAAATTTTATAGTCCTGGGGGACTGAAATGTAGTTGTAGAGGAAGGGGTAGAAGAAAAGACTTCAGGAGAATATGGCCTTAGAAGAAGGAATCAGAGAGGAGATAGACTATTGGGGTTCTGTAACAAATTTCATATAGTAATACCGAGTATTCTGTTGAAGAATCACAAAAGGAGGGCGTGCACTTGAAAAATGCAGGAGGATAAGATTGCGTCATGATTAGACAGAGGTTTCGAAACCAGATACTGGATTGTAAGGAATACCCAGGGGCACATATAGTTTCAAAGAAGAATGTAAAAGTGATGAAGAGTAGGCTGAGGTTTAAGAAAGTAATCAGGAAGCATCAATGCACAAAGAAGTGGGTTACAGAAGTATGATGATGAGATATTCTGGAAGATCTCTAAGACTGTAGATACAGCAATAGGGAATAGCTCTGTGGTCAGTACAGTTGAAGGTGAATCGACATCTCTAAGAAGGGTAATCACAGAGGTTGGAAAGAAGAATATATGTACACAAAGAAGGTAACTGCGAAGAAACTATGGGTAACACAAGAAATACTAAAGTTGATCGAAGAATGAATGAAGTAGGAAAGTGTTCAGGGAAACCCAATAATACAAAAATACAAGTAGTTGAGGAACCAAACAAATACTAAGCACAGGTGAGATAAGACAAAATGGCTGAAATGTGACGAAAGCCAAACACAAATGGTTGTCAGAAGGGTTGACTCAGTAAGGTGACACAATAAATGAAGATCAGATTCGCAATTTACATGCGAGCTTTATACATCGCAACGGGAAGGTGAATATGACACTTAAATTAATTTGGCGGTAATGAGCAAATTTGCTTCTCAGTATGTAATGCAAAAAGGGATGACACTCAATCGATGGTAATTAACACACCGTTCCTGTAACGCATGTTTGAGCGGAAGGTGAAACAAGCAGTGAGAGGACTTTTAGTTTGACATTCAGCAAGGCTGCACTACAAGTGTACCACAGAAACTTCAGAAAGGGGAGTCATCTTATTACCCTGGTACAATAAAAGATTACGTTGATTAAAAGAGAGGAAATGATGAGACATTAAAATACTGAATCAGACACGAAATTAGTCGATAAAGTTGCAATGATTTGTCTGAGTTCAATTGTGTTATTCCGTAAATGTACGAGTAATTATTTCAATAAGCTCTCATTAGTTTGAAAATCTCATTTTGATTGCAAGATTACAAACTTTCTTCATCGGCATATATCTCCAAATTTCAAAGGCCAAATTTACTAATAATATATGACTCATTTATTAATGTAACTTTAATTAGGTAAGAAATAAAGTAAATAATCATGTAAGGGAAAGATTTGAGACCATTCCTGACAAGCTAAGGCATTATTTATTTTGCAATTTGCAATATCGTATCTACCACTGGAGCTAGCATCCACGACAGTATCTCATCGGCCCCAGAATTATGTAACACCATGAGCTGGTTTCAACAGCGTTGTGGTTAGAATACTGGATTACCATTTTGGAGGACAAATGTTCTAACACATGTCGAACCATACAGTCTAGGGTTTGCGCGATTTCCCTAAATCGCTCCAGGTAAATGCCGAGGTGGTTCATCTGAATAGGACACCGCCAATTTCCTCCTCCATTCTTGACACATCAGAGCTTGTGTACGTCTCTAATAACCTCCACGTCGACGGGACGTTGAACCGAATCTTGCTCCCTGTTTCTCGGAACAGCGTGCAGATATGCTTCATGTGAAGGACATTGTACACCTATGACTTAATGCAGCAATTCGTTCTCTCGCTGATTTAGAATAGGCCAGTCTATTATGTTTGATGTCCACCTCACGATTACTTAAGAGACACATTCTTTTACAGCATAGAGAAGAATACATTCAAGGAACCCTTGAGACCACTCAGTGAAAGCGATTCCATATGTACTGCATCGAAACCAGGGACGTCATTTATTCACTGGCAGCATGCGTCCCTCTTACACCAAACTCTGGTGTATATCAGAGTTTTCAATGATCTCAGGTCGGAACCAACCAACAGACTATACTATTTACAGATACAGTATTGTGGACATACCCTTAACATATGCACGATTATGCATAAAATTAACTTAAATTACAGAAATTATAAAACATTACACCTAATATTCCTAAAAAGTAACTATGTTTAGGCTGCTACATAAAAACCTCTGTTAAAGGTCGTACAGAAACACGGTGTCCGATGTGCCGTGACCAGCTTTCGTTCAAAGCGGTGGGAGAGTTCATTCGTTTCTTCAGAAGGGGAGACCGACAAGCGTTTGTCCACTTTGGCCGGTCGGCGGTGACTGAATCGATGCGCAGGCCCTGCAATCTTTCTCAAAACGATTTTACAGGAACTATTTGGTAAAACAATTTCGCTTTTCCCTCACTTGTAGCTTTATTCGTCAAATTCATTAGAATGTGTCCATAATTTCGTTATTGGCCTTCGTTATTGTGATATTTACGTCGGCGTAAGACACTGCGCTGACTTCTAAAAAGTTTGCAACGAAGAGCAGGGGTCGCCATGATAGGCATATGGTGCATATTACATAACGTGTTTCTGCATATCAAATTTAGATATCATACTGAATTTATCATTAGACATGGTTGGAGGTCTCTATACGTCACCAATCTCGAGAAAATTCATGTGACCTAGCGCACTCTGCGATCGCACCGCCCCAACGATACGGCCTCAGTGAAATATCCGTGACATTCCTCTTATTTAGTAAGCCGTTGGATATATCTAAATGAGATTTTGGCAAATGATAGCACAGAAAGAGGAGAGTATTTTGCAGTATGGCTATTATGCAAACCTTCATTCACTACCATGTTGTTCTGCAAACTGTTACGACGAAAGAATGCAGATTTCAAGTGGCATTGATATAAATGCTATGAATTTTGGAACAAGACATCTGAAATCATTACACGTTTATTTCCTATGGAGGATACGCTTTTTTATAAGATGCTGCCCTTATATTTCCACAGTTCCTTACTTAATAAACTTAATAAACCATTGTTTCAGAATTCTCTCGCTATTGCGTCTGCACAACATGTTAGTCAACTAAGGCTGTGTAAACACTGTGGAGTTCCTACAGAAAAAAAAATTATGAGAGCAACAAAAGAAATGTGTAGGTTTTACTAAAAATTCCCCCTTCGTGACCCTTCTCTGAAAGACAGAAATTGTTAACAAACCAGGCGAAAATAAATCTCTGTAATTTCGACGGAAGTGTTTTTAGATACAAACTAAAGCAGAGGTGACAGTAGATATATTGTTTTGAATGGTCACCACGCAAGAGTGAGTGTGAAGGGGTCTGCTTAAAATTTACAAAATACATGTGAGAGTAGGCTTCAGTTTAGAACGGCACTTCCCCTCGTGCGTCTGGCGTTTCCCCTACAGCGACTGCCTGCAGCCACCACCCCCACCGCTGCCGCTCTCCCCCAGGCGTGTCCTGCCCTCTACGCATCTACCTGCCATGGTATTCTGCGTGCACTACACGAAACGGCTAGCTCGAGCACGGCGCTAGGCCTAGTTTCAGGTTGCCTATCTAACAGCTTTCAGGGGACAAAAAATTTGATTTTCCGTATTACGTACAATTATTGACCAAATGTAAAGATTTTAAATGCTGTTATAATCGACTCGCCAACAGCTGTAATATTAGGGTAAAAGATTAACAGATAATGCAGAAGTTCAAGTTATAGACGTATGTCCCTATCTTGAGGCAGTATTAAGTCATGGCAAGCAAATTACACAGATTACATACGTCCAGTGTCTGAGACAGAGCACTTAGTAATTTCCAAAAAGCTTTATACATAATTCCAAAGGCTTTATCTTTCATTTGGCGATTGGTGATGATTTGAATCAAGTAAAACCAACGTAATTCCGATTTCCCTTGTTCATCCAAAAGATGTAACACAATTAATTGCAAATATTTATCACATGAACTCATTTATCAAATAATCTATCGTCTGAAAACGTTTAATGCACTGCAGCTCGATTGGATAAATTCTGGGCAGGGTGGATGGGGAGGGGGCTGTTTGCTGGTACAAACTCAAGAAGAATATGCTCCGAAGCATTTTAAGATTGTATGCCTTTATTCTTCTAACACTGATGTGCACAACAAGATGAAAACCTCTCTTACGACTGCAAGCTATTTTAAGAGTTCTATATTTCCAGTCATCTAAGTCCCAGTATCTGTATCAAGTCAGAAAATAAGCAAGATATTCGACTCACTGACCAATATAGACACTATTTTGTTCAACGCCATCAGGTGCTGAAAGTATGTCAGAGTACTACAACTTACTTTTCCCTAATATCACACCTTTAAAGAATCATGACACATAAGTGAATCAGAGTTTTCTTAATCCTATAAATCCTAGAACCTCCTTCAAGAAATATCAGTGCCTTGTATAATATATTGAATGGCTAGCTGTGTATTACATTCAGGTTATGGAATATTTTCGCTTTAAGAAATATTTATTTTTAAAGAACCATGCACTGCTGTGTATAAAAGTCATGATGAAGCTGGTAACCATCAACATCTTACTCACCCTTTGTTCCATATTCGGATTCTAAATTGCAAAAGACCTAGGTTCTGGTGATATTCAAAACATTATTACAATAAGGTGATGTTCTCTTATCAGGCATTCAGATGAACTGAGATAAAAATCCTCAACTTGCATACCAAATTTTCCTTTTCAGAAGTATCCCACTTTTTTTTCAATCGATTTTTTTTTACTTCGTGGTCGACAGCGAGTTAAATCCAAGTGATTGACTTAATAACAATATCTTGTCCCTAGTTATCAATATTTTAGTTGATATCCCGAATGAATCTATACAAATGATTTCATGCTACATGGGATAACTGATCAACTTCACTTTTAGATCCTGGTATTAATGACCCGTTTCTTTATATATACAATTATTTGAAAAACTCTGTGATTGTTTGTCCGATGTTTTCTGTCTTCTGAGATGCTGTGGAAGTGTTAGCTTGTCAGCTTCACTGAAGAAATATTTCTAACATCGGCCTATACCTCACACCAACAGCACTCCTTGTTATGTGATCTGACACTGTCAAGGAAATAAGCTAATCTCTTTCATAGAATTCATTTATCTGTCTGTCAGCAAAGTTGTGTAGAACTAATGAATGATTCCATGTGTGTGATTAGTTCTCGCAAATTTCATTTGGGGGAAAGAACATTTAGGCTCTTTCACGGTCAGTGCAAACTAAGGATTCTTAACCCATGTAGCGTGCAAATTGAAACATTAACGTATTGTTCTTTTAGAATAAACAACGTAAAACTTTTAAAATCAGATTTTTCTACTTATAGTATCGATGACGTGAAAAGTTTCAGCTTATGCTGACAGGAGGATCACTTGGCACGCTTATTATGACATACAAGTTTAAACTTGCCAAGTCAATGTTTTTTTTTAATCTTTTCCCTTCCAGTCCTACGAAAGAAAGCATTCTTTTCGAAACGATGCTAAATTTCCACGTTAAGAAAGCTCAAGTCAGCCTATAAATTCGACAAGTTACCAGAATTTAATGAAACACTATGTCATCATCTAACAACAGTACAAGTCCACTTTGCATCAGAAATAAGGTGTGCTGTTTATAAATTAAGAAACGTCATCTTCGGAATCTCCGATTCCTGAAGGAGAAGACAGAAAGAAAGATGGTTGTTTCTGCTGATTTTGTCATTCAAGTAGTGTGTAGTTCTACAGTTGCCATTACAAATGCATATGTTAAAGTAAAAACACATTTTAGTTATTACGCTTTCTTACTGAATAAAACTGCTCCTACATTATCCTGAAGACATTTGTTACAACTGCAATTAACTGCTGGTTGAAAACGATTGTCAGTCAAAACTAGTTTTTACCAGCCAAAGGCGTTTTGACAGTTAAAACTGTTTTGAGAGAGTCCAAGGATAATTTACCTTAAGCATGACGGTTTATAGCGATTCTGTTTGGTCAAGTGGCGTCTCCTGACTAAGACGGGGCGAGTGCGTTGACACGCTAGCTGCTACACACGCCTGTACAGTCAGTGAAACGACTGCGCTAGCAGACCAGAGCGGATTAGGTTGTGGAAGCGGGCAAATGAGATTTCTGTCAGTTGCAATCAACGTACAAACTTTATTTGTTCACACACAACATTATGCAAGAATGCAAAACACTCAAAACTTTAATAGTCCTCCTTTGATTAACTTTAGATTGGCTGAAAGCCACATTCAAAACCCAAGACGCAAGGCCTAAGTAACAAATTGACATAGAGGGTTCTTCTGGAGGTGTCACCCAAAAACATTTTCTACATCATTAATCTAAGCAGCAGAAGGCCTTGGCACTTTAATTTTAATTTAATTCGTAGGGAGGCAACATATTGAGCAAAACAAATTTTTTCAATCCAACGGCAGAAGACCAAATCGTAAAACCATCGAAGGAAATTCAGGCTGAAAGCCCCATACGAAAACATGACAACAATATGCCTTAAGGGCAAGACAAGAACATTAATTTAAGAGATATTCAAACTCGGCTGAAGGCCACACATCAACCAAATAACTAAATCTCAGACAGGGAAATTACTACGTAACAGACATCGAACATAAATCAGAAGTTCCAAGGGTTCATGGAATTATAACATTAACGCCCGTTTACGAGAGACAGACAGCCTGACCAACTATCTCTTAATCGGAAGGCAACCACACCGACAGACAGCCCACCGACCAATCAACCAAATCACTTCCACTGGACGCAACCAGCAAAACGACCACAATACGATGACACAAAGAATACTGGAGCCCACAACGACCAACAGCATCTCAGCCATCGAGCCGGCCGCGGTGGTCTCGCGGTTCTAGGCGCTCACTCCGGAACCGCGTGGCTGCTACGGTCGCAGGTTCGAATCCTGCCTCAGGCATGGATGTGTGTGATGTCCTTAGGTTAGTTAGGTTTAAGTAGTTCTAAGTGCTAGGGGACTGATGACCACAGATGTTAAGTCCCATATTGTTCAGAGCCATTTGAACCATTATTCAGCCATCGAACTACACGCCGCACTGGACAGCAACAACACGATGAGGAAAATACACTGCCTAAGATTTCGTCAACGACCAGGGCAGGTACCCGGAAGGTCAACGGCCACAAAGTAGCGAATACCACTGTTGAGTTTCAATAACAGGGCATAAATTAAGTCAAATTTCAGAGGAATGCAGCTGGAATCTTACCCAACTTAAATATACACACGTTCTTGACCTCGGGACAAAAGCGACGACCAGGATCAAACAAAGAATTGTTATCAGTTGGGTCTCGATAGTAAGTTAAGTGAGGACTCAACTTTCATGTCCAAGATCAATGGGCCACGAACTTCGTAGCACTCGCAAGCAGCACTTCACACTCCAACAGCACGTGCACGCTGCCAGCGGCTCCATCCCGACCCCGCGCGATGGTGGCTTGCTCCACTCAACTGACCGACTGGAGTGCTGGCCCGTCGGCGACTGCTGCTTCGTCGACTGCACTGCTGGTTGGTCTCCAACTCACTGACTTCCTTCGGACGGACGACGTCCCGGAGAAACCGACTCGGACCCACCCATGCAGAGGAAACACAACCGACATCTCTGCACAGGAAGGAACCGACCCAAAAACACGTCGTCGATGAGACGACCGACTGAAGACCAACCAATGGTCGTTTCTGCTGATACTGGCTGAACGGGCCTCACTGAGGCTCCGTGCCCGACTGCAAAGGTACTGTGTCGCGACCGGCCTGTTGGACCTTCTCCAACTGACTCCAGACACACGACGACCAGGAAATGCTATCGGTTGCCCAGAGATTGTACGACAGTGCACTTATCGATACGCGCTGCTGCTGCCGCTCAAGGGCAAAAAAGACAACAATTCCGTAACACCAGTAATTGAAATTAAAATGACGAGGCGGCTTACGGTAGAAACAAGATTTAAAATAAAGATGGCACAAACACTTGCCGCGCACGGCTCAGTTAGTCTTCCTATATGCACGTATAGAGCTAATTGTACGCATATCTCGTGGAAGATCTAATTCAAGAAAGGTGATGGAAGAATAATTTTTATAGAGGATATAACAAATGGATATATATGGGTAAAAAGGAAACCAGTAAAGTGTGATGAGAAAAGAAACTTACCATTAATTAGCTGATGAAACTGAACAACCAGAGTCAACTTAAGAAAATGCACATAAACATAGCTCAGTGATATTCGTTATAAAGACTGCTTTAGTGTATGATCTTACAGTAGTAAACACTGCAAATGTTATTTTGATTTCACTAACACTTACTTGCTTCTGGTTGAATCATTCCTCTTAACAATGTTTCTCTAGCCTAAACTAGCATTGCATAATGTTCAAAAGTAAGACTAGTTTCA
This sequence comes from Schistocerca gregaria, assembly GCF_023897955.1. Lineage (NCBI taxonomy): Eukaryota > Metazoa > Arthropoda > Insecta > Orthoptera > Acrididae > Schistocerca > Schistocerca gregaria. Next base: position 171,431,231 of record NC_064926.1, on the reverse strand, counting down.
TCTATATTTCAGATATGTGTAGCAGTAAATTATAGTTATAGCTATGAAATTTTAATTACAACAGAAATATTCAGTATAAACTAGTTTTAAATAAAAGCAACAACTTCTATGTAAAAACTAATGCTGACTGCGACATTTATACAATCTTCACTTCAGGTAGAATGATGCAGCAGTTTGTTTATCATTTTAGGGCAAAAGTGTCGAATGTTTTATCGACTGAGCTGCATGCCCGAGACAGATGAAAGTTACAAATACCTTCAAGCCAAGATTTTATACCATTTGATCGGCATATTTTGCGTCACATGATATTACGAGTCAGTAAAAACACTTTCTGCGACAAATATCATTGTCAGGCAGCACATGCAGTAGAGGTACTACACTTAATAAAGGCTGTACAAGGCTGAGATAATACTTATTTGTTTACGTCGTTTTGGTTTAAAATCCAACAAACTGCAGTTGAGAGATACACAGCAACTGGGAAACATTCGTTCAAATATTTTAGAAAAACACTTGTTAGGCGTTTAACTTAAGAACTATAGTAGTGACAGACGTTCAAAACTACGACATCATATTAAAAACTCGACGTGTGCACCCACCATAATTATTATTTGGCTTAGCACTATGAATTGTAAGAGAAGGTTCCAAACCATGTTTATTTCATCGTGTAAATGAGGAGAATACTTTTAGCCGTTTTCTCCTCTTTTAGGGAGGTCTGTCTCTTACTTGTTCTTAATGTAAGAACTTATCCTCTGACTTCCCTTACTCGCTTTCAAGCGATTTGTTGGCTCTAGCTGTGGTTTTTCAGACCTAGTCGTATGCCTTGTTGATAGCAGTCACTGTCCGCCTAAGAATGTGCGCCTGTACCCGGCTATATTGATGGGTTTCATGCCATTTTATTCCCGACTGCTAGGTGGGAAGTTTGGAGGTGGATATATGTAAAGTATTAAACCAATCTACGGAAACGTGCTCTACGAGCGACTCGTCATGACTTCGTTAACTCTTCCCCCTCATTCCCCCCGAATCAGCTCCTGTATGCCACTACAGTTTGTCATCACCATCAGTAGTAGTTCTACCTTCCATAACCACTTTGAAAATCACCATACCTTGGGCTTTTCTCTTTAGTTCTGCGTAGTTACACCTTTCCTACCTGACACTGATGTAATCTTCTACCCTTCCATTTCATTCCCTTCACCACACCTTCTTTTCAACAACCGGAATTTTCTCATGTGATCTAGGTTCCTGTAAATGATCTCTGATTTTCCAATCGCTAATGGACATTCCTGCATAGACACAAAATCGATACGTGTATTGTATCAACCTAGAGATGTACCTGACTCACTGTTCTAACACGGAAGCCTCGATCGCACATAGAATTATCGTCGTAATACGCAAAGAGAAAAAATTCATTGTGATAGTGAAATTCGTCATGATTTGTCCAATACTGAGTGGTCCTATTGACAAGTATTCTTCATGCAGAAAATGATTTGCAAACAGTAAACGAAACATGTATATATATACTTAAGGTAAATTAAGAACGACGACTACAGGATTCAAGTACGCTGGTACAGTGAACATCTCCTATGGTACTGTAGGTGTGGAGGACCGTCACGCCAAGCAGTAAAAACTTGGAAAACAGTCACTATCTGTTAAATAAAAGCATTATCCGTTACTGTTGCTTGTCTACCAGGCCTTCTGCGTATTGCAATTAGCAGGCGAATGACCATCTTTAATTAATCATCTCGCGATTTGCTGCGTTATCGATCCCAAGATAACATGAATAGTTTTCGTGCCAGAGGTTTCATTCAGCAAAGCATCATATGCATGCTGTCCTTTGGACGGCAAAGGATTGTTAAATTCAAAGGCCGGGCAAAAGCGCTTCGGCAGTAGCGCTCTAATGGTTTTCCGACACTCCAGGTGGAGCTCATCGGTGGCCATCTGCCATGCAGATGAGGTGATCAATCTACGTCATCAATACAGTGGCGTTAAGGTCGCTAATGGCCAACAGTGTTGGGATATGACACGCAGAATTTACGAAAGGCGATATTCTGCCATTGTTCTACGTCCAACATGAATATTCCGGGTGGAATCTGTCACTTCTAAGGGGACTGAATGAATCCTCGTAACAGATTTAAATTTTGGTTTTGAGCCTTAAGACATGTCTACGAATTTATAGGTTCGGGATCATAGTCGGATCTGTCACGGCTCCATAGCTTGTGAGGAATTTGGATGTGAGACTACCATATGGTGCCTCTTGGAGCTCACAAGCCGTTGTCACATACGGCACGATTGTGTATTTATTCCAATTACGGGCTATAGCATATTATATCACAATTTTAATTTCGGTCAGTAACGACTATATTCAGACCTACAAAACACAATACCATTTTGTAGCGAAAAGTACACCACATTTACAAAAGAAGACATCCGAATTCATTTTAATCATAAAAGACATCGACACATATCCTAGCACACACAATTTGCTAGTCACACCGAATCAGAGTATGTAAAAGTTAATCAGTTAAAGTAGTAAGTCAAAAGAGTATCGTCTTTTTTATGTATACTTTTACGTATACAGACGTCGTTCCAGCAGACATGTTGACTCTCTGAAGCGTCTTATTAGACTTTCTTGATACGAGGACTGACAATCCTTCAATCCACATCTACCGTAAATTACCTACTCACTCAACAAACGAGTGCTCAAAACCTTTGTTTAGGATTCAATAAATATCCTGTCACCAGAGATCTAGGATACCATAGTAAAAATACCAAGAGAAGGGAGGTCTCATTTAACATATGTAATACATTTTGAAAAATAGACTTCAAAATAAAACAATTTATTATTTGAAATATATTTAAAGCGAGTGCGAAATAAAAATCGTAATACTGCGTTGGCACTTATACGAACACAAAAGAAACATCCTGCCACTACAAGCCTGTGATAACGAATACTTTTGTTACCTACTAGGAAACTGAATCGAATACATTTCGTGTCAAAATGAGGAGGTCGCAATACTGAAAAAAAGAAACACACCCAATCACGAGTTATCGTTTCAGACACAGAGGAGAGTATCCGCATGGTGTCAATCAGGACGAGTGTCTGATGACAGTACATTCTCTGCCAATCAGAATGCGAAAATCAATTTTGTAAATTCATGATACCACAGTGGCCACACCAGACTCTCTCCCCAAGCTCACAACCCTCCATAAGAAAAGCTAAAGATACAAAGGAATTGAGACATTAACTGCCAGTTGCCAATGATTATTATCAATGGGGCTGTAAGAAAATTTATGGGGAATTGGGGTTTGTAGCCTGGTGGTTTGCCCACTGGACAGAAGTACTGATCACTACGCCATATGGATACAGTGGTCACCAGAACTTCCTGTCAGACCCATTCCTTTTTAACTATAGTACTGAAGAGTATGTGTGTGCATCTGTATTGTGTACATGATAATTAATGAAGTAATATACTTCAGTTTTAATTATTCTACCATTTCCATCCATATCTATACCATAAATAATTTAGTATGAGCGGGAAACCCTGGCTGTTCGCTGCTCGAAACAACACACAATCATCAGTAAGATGTTGAGATTTGTAGCTTCAAGCGATCGCAGTAAAACTGAAGTTTGTCTGTGGAGGCTTTCCACGAATAGAATTCTTACGGCTATGCAGCAGTTCTGGCGGAACATTCCCATATTCTGCCAGATACCAGTGACCCTTAAACAATTTCAGACGCCTCAGACAAAATAAGAAATGAGGTAACGCATCACGATTAAAGAAACAGATGCATAGGGATAAAATAAATATAAAATCAATAAAGATGCAGTGTCAGTACGTCAATGCAAATGGATCAGCAATGTTTAAACTGGTGAGTTTATATGTTGCGGTCTTCATTCCAGAGACAAGTTTGATGCAGCTGTCCATGGTATACTATCCTGTGCAAGCTTCTTCATCTCCGAGTAATTACTGTAACATACATCCTTCTGAATCTCTTGGTCTCCCTCTACGATTTTTACCCTCCACGCTGCCCTCCAATACTAAATTGGTGATCCCTCGATGCCTCAGAACATGTCCTACCAACCGATCCGTTCTTCTAGTCAAGTTGTGCCACAAGCTCCTCTTCTCCCCAATTCTATTCAATACTTCCTCATTAGTTATGTGATATACCCATTTAATCTTCAGCATTGTTCTGTAGCACCACATTTCGAAAGCTTTTATCCTCTTTTTGTCTAAACTATTTATGGTCCACGTTTCACTTCCACACATGGCTACACTCCATACAAATACTTTCAGAAACGAATTCATGACATTTAAATCTATACTCGATGTTAACAAGTGTTTCTTCTTCAGAAATACTTTCCTTGCCATTGGCAGTCTACGTTTCATATCCTCTACTTCCACCATTATCATTTATTTTGCTCCTCAAGTAGCAAAACTCCTTTACTACTTTAAGTGTCTTATTTCCTAATCTAATTCCTTCAGCATCACCCGACTTAATTCGACTACATTCCATTAACCTCGTTTTGCTTTTGTTGAAGTTCATCTTATACTCTCCGTTCAGCTGCTTCTCCAAGTCCTTTGCTGTCTCTGACAGAATTACAATGTCATCGGCGAATCTGAAAGTTTTTATTTCTTCTCCATGGATTTTAATACCTATTCCCAATTTTTCTTTTGTTTCCTTTATTGCTTTCTCAATATACAGATTGAATAACATCGGGGATAGGCTACAACCCTGTCTCACTCCCTTCCCAACCACAGCTTCCCTTTCATGCCCCTCGACTCTCATAACTTCCATCTGCCTTCTGTACAAATTGTAAATGGCTTTCGGTCCCTGTATGTTACTCTAGCCACGTTCAGAATTTGAAAGACAGTGTTCCAGTCACCATTGTCAAAAGCTTTCTCTAAGTCTACAAATGCTAGAAACGTAGACTTGCCTTATCAAAACCTTTCTCCTAAGACAAGCCGAGGGGACAATATTACCTCGCGTGTTCCAACATGTCCACGGAATCTAAACTGATCATCTCCGAGGTCGGATTCTACTAGTTCTGCCATTTGTCTGTAAGGAATTTGTGTTATTATTTTGCCACCAGTCCTACCACTTGTCTGTAAGGAATTTGTGTTATTATTTTTCCACCGTGACTTATGAAACTTCGGTGGTTTCCACAGCTGTCAGCACCTGCTTTCTTTGGGATTGGAATTATTACATTCTTCTGGAAGTCTCAGGGTATTTTCTTTGTCTCATATATCTATCTGACCAGACGGGAGAGTATTGTCATGTCTGGCTCACCATAAGGCTATCTGTAGCTCTAACGGAATTTTGTCCACTCCACGGTCCATGTTTGGAATTAGGCCTTTCAGTGCTCTGTCAAAATCTTCATGCAATATCGGATCTCCCAATTCATCTTCATCTACTTCCTTTTCCATTTCCATAATACTGCCGTAAAGTTGATCGCCATTGTATAGACCCTCTGTATTCTCCTTCCACCATCTTGCTTTCCCTTCTATGGTTAGAACTGATTTTCTATTGGAGATCTTGACGTTCATATAAGTGGTTCCCTTTCCTCCAAAGTTCTCTTTAATTTTTCTGTAGGCAGTATCTATCTAGTGGTATACGCCAGTGCATCCTTACATTTGTTCTCGAGCCATGCTTGCTTAGCAATTTTGCACTTGCTGTCGATCTCATGTTTGAGACGTGTGTATCCCTTTTCTCCTGCTTCATTTACTGCATTGTTATATTTTCTCCTTAGACACCCACAGCCACCCATACAAACCCACCCACCAACACACGCACGCACGCACCCACACACACACACACACACACACACACACATATATATATATATATATATATATATATATATATATATATGAGACGTTGTGGCACTTGTCCTCTGGCGATGTCGCTCCCAGTTCTCTCCTTATATATATAACTTTTCACCTATAAAACACAGTGGCTGACGATCGGACTAGTGCAGTAAGACCTGTGGATTTCACTAATCACTCTAAGCACTACAGAGCTAAGCTCTTACACACAATCTTTAATTCTGAATACTTGGAACAAACATAGTAACGTTACAAGCAAACAACAATACTGTTCAGAAAAAAATTATTCAAATGGCTCTGAGCACTATGGGACTCAACATCTGAGGTCATCAGTCCCCTATAACTTAGAGCTACTTAAACCTAACTAACCTAAGGACAACACACACATCCATGCTCAAGGCAGGATTCGAACCTTCGACTGTAGCCGTCGCGCGGTTCCAGACTGAAGTGCCTAGAACCGCTCGTCCACAACGGCCGGCTAATACTGTTCAGTATTGATGTCATATTCGATTGCCTTCCTTATATCATCTTCATCGTGAACTTCATTTATGGTTTCTTGAGGCAACGAGGAAGTAGAATGTCTTACTCTAGGATAGATTCCGAATAATTCCTGGTAAGCTCGATTTTTCTTCAGTTTTGGTATACCTTCCTCGAATTGTTGTCGTTTAACAAAGAACCTATCCTATTTTCAATGTATTGGTTGGAACGTTAAACAGAACCATGTCTTTGGCTGTGGTTTGGTTTTCCATGCACTATTTCCTGTTCTTATCATATTTGCGAGTTCACTTATAACATTACTGACAAATACTCTGCCATTTTCACAGTGAAGAATGCATGACGCCCACACTGTTAGGAATAGGTCATTCAAATGATAAACCACTTCTTCAGCCCTCTTTCCTGTTAACACACGAAAGAGAACAAATTTTGTGAGATGGTCTTAGTAAACTAGAATGAATATAAATTACCTTTTGGTTGTGTTTGGAAATCAATCGAATCGATGGCATCTGCTCTTCTTTTCCGAATGGAGAACTGGCTTTGAAACTAGTTCTTATTTCTTTCTTGTTCTCTTTCCCTGAAAATAATCACACATTGATAAAGAGAGGGATATCATTTCCTTTGTGATATTGGCATACGTTTTTGATGTCTCGGCTGACATCTTATGGCGATCACCATGACACACAGCTACATGAGCTGTGTCGATCAAATTATTAAGTTCATTAGCTGGAACAAAGTATTTTATATTCCCTTCACACCGTGAAATGAATTTTTTCACATTACCGACTTTCAAAACAGCAAATCGTTTCAGTCTTCTTTTTGGTAATGGTGTTCTTTTTTCCAACTTTTCCAAGTCTTCTACTTGTTTAACCAAATAAGCATGCTCGTCTACGGATAACACATTATAATGAGAAGACTTTTGGTTTTCAGTCTGAAAAATTTCCTCCAGAAACTATTCTCTCCAGAGCTTTTCATTGGCTTGTCTCCTACACGAAGGCTCATCCACAATGAAACGCCTCACAGTAATTATACTAGGATTATAATAAAATCTTTTAAACGCAACCAGCAACATAACATGCGCTCTTGTCTTTGGAAAATACCATTCAAAATAAAGAACAGTGCGAGTGAAAAGTGGTTGAAAGGCGCGAGGTGCGAGCCAGAGATGATTCGAGGATTCCCCGCTCATACAGGCAGCAACATGCTTTCTGACTAGGCAAAATTAGTTCAGACTAGGACGTACCAGTTTATTGTAATGCATGTAAATTGTATCTTGGATAAACCGATTCGACCTAGGCTAAACTGTTTTATTCTATCGGTAACAGCAGGAACGAGTTTATATATACAACATTCGAAAGCCTGGCATAAAAGTACGATTTGCCCGTGTTTTAATAGCAATTGTCCTGGGATAATATTCGAAAAGTTTAAACGCCTACTTTAACGTTGGTTATAATAACGTCTCTCAATATAACGGGTGATACAAGTCTTCAGAGTGCTTCTGTGATTAGTGATTGAATAGTTACAAGGTTTAAATGGGACACACTGTAAATGTCTGGCAGTTGTGTTAAGTTGAGCGAACACGAAGTGTGTTTTGCTTATGCAGTGTGCAGAGAGTCTCTAAGACACAGAAGAAGAATAAGGTGCGCTACACCAAAGGGCCTAGCTTACCCAAGTAACGCAGCATGTGGAGACAAAAATGGGATTTGGTGCAATCGACGTCCCAAAAAGATATGCATAATTTTTTTTCGTCGAATCTAAATGCAGTGACGGGGATGCTGCCACGTTTCTTTCTAAAATATAGCTGTTGCCTCGAACTCTAATGTTCACTCGCATAACTGTAATAGTTTTTATTGCTGCTGCTGATGTTGAAGAGGTTACCGGAAAACAGCCCCCTGTTATAAAACGACACCGGTCACAAGACGTTTCATTTGAGGTTCAGCTACAGGCTGATTTATGGAGGGAGATACGATTACCGGCGCCAGCCCCTGTTGTAGAAACAGGTAGGCTAAATCGCGAAAAGACGACGCTGTTTGAGAAATTGCAGCATCAATGTAAAATCTAAGGCAAAGAATCACACGTTGCAGCTACCGATGAGTTGTGTGTGTGTGAGTGAGTGTTTGTCGGTGTGTTTGTGTGTCTACTGCGTCATGCGGACCGCCTCACCAGGGTCTACAGACGTTAGCAGCATCCATTTCAGGAGCTGAATGCCGAGCACGTTCATTTTCCCGAGTATGGTCTCTGCAAAAGGCGGTCTGAGTATTCTGCGTGAGATGCTGCCGCGACAACTCATTAATTACGCGAGGGAAGCCCCGCAATGGGGGCTTAGCAAGGCTGTGAGCGGAAGTTGGCGGCGCCGTGTGGCGGCTGTTACCGGCGGCACAAGTTGCGCCGTTCCCTTCGCTTACTCCGACGCTGCCTGCGAGCTTCCGCAGGACACAGTGACGTGGAATGAGTAGGCAAGTAAGCTCCTTGAAGTGCTTCCGTCTCCCTCTGGTGCCTCTTCGCAGACGCCAAGAGTCGAGGCTGAACAAATAAGTGACGAACAAGTTGCGGAACCTGGAATACGGAAAGCGAAGTAAACTTGATGGACCTACATTTGCTTTACTGTGTTAATAAGAAGGAAGTAAAGGGCAGTTGTCTGAAATGGAGAGACGATGGGAAACCCACTTATCTTGGGGAGTTCACCGATATGAATTATACGATAGCAAAAGTGCGTTTTTACACCTACTATCAAGCCTGACTTGTGGTTCATCCGTATTAAACGCATGTATCAAGAATAAGACACACTGACAAGCTGTTGGTGCGAATACGGAAACAACGACAAGCTCTCAACAGTCGACGTTAAAGTCGTATACAACACTTCCTGGCACACTCTCGACCATTCTTGAGCCGTGCTTTGGTAGCTAAGTCGGTAGAGCAATTGCCCGAGAAAGGCAGAAGTCCCGAATTCGTGTCTCGGTCTGAAACACAGCTTTAATCTGTCGGGGAACTTCATACCAGCTCACGTACCGCTGCACAGTGAAAATGTCATTCTGGAAATGTCCTCGTAGGTCACTGCCTCGATAATTCGTAACTACTGCATATCTCGGTTTCTATTGCTACATACTTACTTTGCATTCCAGTGCACTATGCTTCACTGTGAGTACTGTGCGCCAATAGCGTCTCTCCGAATTAATTTCCTGTGCCTACTACTCGAGACCCCAATTGCTACTGCCATATTGTAGAATAGGCCACCAAATTTTCTCTTACATGTTTTTAAATGTTTTGTCACAAACACAGAAACCTAACTATTATGTTTTCGTTCATCCATTATGGATCCTGAGACGACGGCTGGGGTGAACTTCTTGAGGCAATAATTTACCAATAGCCGTATGATTTGTAGTGTTTGTGTCGCCTGGACACCAAGAGCTGTTTCAGAACGATTGATTCACAGAACCAGTTATATGGCTCCTTATGTGTACAGCGATTTTACGACTATGACGAGTGGGGACTGAAGATGGCATCAATGTAATGCCGAAACTGGTAGCACATAGAAGTTCATAAAATAAAATAAACTTCTACAAATCATACGGCTGTTGCTAAATTAACTATTATTTTGTGGAGTAGGCAACCTTTTCAACTGTTTTCAGTGTTTTTATTAGCGTATCAAAGCCGCTTTCGTGACACTGAGAACCGGTTTCTCCGGTGACAGCCACATCACAATGCAACATGAAAGAGTAACACCCCCCAAAATATGCACTATAATAAGAAGACCAAAAATAAGTTTTAAAAACTTGGAAAACCGAGGTCATTGTACTCAGCTAAGTCATAAGAGCTAAGTAGCTCGGAACATGGAACCCAACATGCGCAGTCTGAGCAAACCAATAACAGGCTAAATGTCAGTACATCAGTTAATCAAAATCAGCCAGACGTAGGGATCTATGCACGACCCCTTAGCCGGCTGCGTATTAATTTTCGTGGTGTCGGTATTTCACAGTACTACATCGCGTTCGTGTTCCGGGAATGTGCTTAGATTAGAACTGTGGTACGTGTTTATCTTATGTTATGTCTACTTTTCCGTTAATAAGCCAAAGTCTTTACCGCAGTGGTAACATTGAATACCATAAGATCACCGAAGTGAAGTGCTGTCGAGGTTGGCTAGCACTTGCATGGCACACCGCCGCGTCTGCCGAATGCTGTTGGCAAGCGGAGTGCATTCAGCCCTAGTGAGGCCAATTGGCGAGCTACTGGACTGAGAAGTAGTGGCACCAAGCACGAAAACTGACGAAGACTGGGAGAAGGGTATATTGACCACATGGCCCTCAGTATCCGGTGATGTCTAAGGTCTGAGGATGACTTGGCGGCCGGTCCGTACCGCTGGACCTTCAAGGCGTGTTCGGACGATATTTGTATGTTCGTTTCCGTCAATAAGGTACTTGGTTGATCTATATTGTGCAGTTTTCTGCGCGACTGTACCACTTCGTACTCTGTTCTTTAAGATATCAGCTCATCAACTCTTAATATGGTTTTTATGTATCTTCGTGTTACCAGAGGATTAAATCACTGTCATAGCACCTATTAGCATGTTATTTACTTTGTCCAAACATTGAATGTTTAGTTCCATGTTCAGGGCTACTTAGCTCTTATGACTTAGCTACGTGAGTATAATTTTCTTTCTTTCCTTATTTTTCGCTTTCGCCATAGTCCCGCAGCGATTGCAGGGTCAGTGTGGTAATGTTAATTTTAGGGATGGCCAGATACCCTTCCTGCTGCCTTCCTGTACACCCCGGGACAGAATCAGTATACCCCAACTGTCTGCATCCAGTGGAAACCGTGACATAGTGTGGGCATGTTTCAAATGTCGGCGGCAGGCGGAACGTTGGGACCAGCCCGGTATTCACCATCCAGGCTGGACGGCACACCGGCCCTCGTTGTTAATCCAAAGGGCGGATTCGATCCGGGGCTGACGTGACTACCCGATTCCAGGAAGCAGCGCCTTACCGCTCTCGGCTTTGCTGGCGGGTGAGTATAATTTTGTGTTTCACATATTTAAAAAATTCTTTTAAATACCTCCATATTCGTAGGCATTTTTATGATGATATCGTTTCGCGATTAATAGTTTTGCAGTTGTCACCTGAATAATCGGTTTTCAGTGCTACGAAAGCGGTTGTGGTATAATAATAAGAGGATGAAATGCATCTTAAGGTGCTTATTAAGCAGTTTTAATTTCTCTGTCTACAAGGTTCTCTCTGACTGCATTAAATTCTTTTCCCCAACCACTTATCTCTCGTGTTTGTTCATTTAAACTCATTTATTAGTATCCTCGTTAGATATATAAAGAATGTCGAAAGTTCAGGTACGTTGCGGTAAATTTTGACGCTGTGGAGTTCTTACCATTTGTTATCTTCATTATGCTGTATTTATACCCCTTTAAAGAGACCTACCATTGAGCACAGTAATAGCAATGTTTCAGTCGATTTTCGTTTCTTTCCGTATCACTCGGCCATTTTCAAGTATACCACCTAATTTTGATTCTTCACTAGAGCACTCGCTATTACTAATTCCTTCTCCCAAGCCCATATTCCTCTGTAAGCTTTTCGTCTACTCCTTCTCCTAGAACTGCATTCCAGTCCCCCATAACTATTAGATTTTCATCCCCCTTTACATACTGGATTACCCTTCCAATATCCTCATACGTTTTCTGCATATCTTCATCTTCAGGCAATGTCGAAATTTCTTTCTGATGAGCAGGTACAGCACTTTGCCAGTAAAAGCCCTTTGAAGCGGTATAAGAGTGTGGGTGACACACATCCAAGGCATAAGAGGGTTGTCATTAAAACAATGATGGACAGAAATAATAAGATCTGTGAGCCAGTTTATTGGCAAGATGAATTAAATCATTTATGAACAGCTTTTAAGAAAAATGGGTACGCTGTTAACCAGATAGAGCGAGCACTTCATCCCAGAAGAAAAATGTCTCACAACATTCAGCAACAAGAATTGCCAGCTGCAAATGTTTTTCTTCAATTTATTCGCAATATTACGCACCTTATTGGGGTAGTTCTGGCCATGTTTCAAGTTGAAACAAACTTTAGACCCACCAAGAAGAATAGTCAGTGATTCAGATTGACGAAAGACGCATGATACCCCTTAGCAACTCATAGGGTGTATATAATTCCATGTAACTGAGGGCAAAGTATACAATGGAACAACGAAAACAAGTGTCAACACCCGCTTAATCGGACACAAAAGGAACTGTTGACTGGGACATACCGACAAATCAGCTGCAGCGTAACGTGTTGTTAGACGGTGAAATGAAATTTAGTGAGAGGAGCGTGCAAACCAGGACATCGCATTATTATGCACGTATGTGTATGGAAGCTATAGAGATTCAGAGACATAACACTAATTTTAATAGAAAGGAGGAAGGTTTAAAGTTGGCAAGATATGGCGGTCGATTTGCGCCAACCATGTGACAATCGATTACCTGCAATCGGGAATAATGGCGTTATTCAGAGATAGAATTACAGTCGACCCCACATGACGCTTGCTGGGCCCTCTATGCGCTCGATGTAAACGGGACCTCCATGGCTAGCAGCCAGTCGTTGACTCACCATGAAAGTGGTTGCCCGCATTTGCAACGAAACGTCAAGAACAACAAGTTTTACAGATCGACCTCGGCCTCTCAGCCACTGCGTTCTAACTAATGGCGACTTTCCGTCAGTTACTGCAGCATCTCTGACAGGGAATGATGAATCCAGTCCCTATCTGGAAATACATTCCATAAGCAAGCATTTCTATTACAAGTCTTTTCTGGTGTGCGGTGTCGAATGCCTTCTGGAAGACTAAAAATTTTAAATCTATTTTAAATCCTTTATCGATACAACTTAACACATCGAGTGAGCAAAGAATTAGTGGTGTTTCACAAGAACGATGTTTCCAAATCCGTGATGACCATGTGCATTTGAATCTCGTCTGATCCAAATCAACACACATCACTGGACCGACGTGAGAAACCACCTTCCGTTGGCTGCACTCTGTGCTCTTCATAGCATCCGAGAGGACCCTTTCCCCATATTAAATGACTCCACCCGCTATGCACACGGAGTGCACGTTGCTTTTCTTGCCCTCGTTATCAGCCAAGTCCCTAAGGGGCCCCATGACACGCCAAACGTTGGAGCTCCAAACTGCCAATAGTCCCACCCTCTGCGATTGCCCGGATCTTGCAGTAAGAGTGGTTTCCTCTGAAACAGAAAAGGCGACAGCATCCAGCTCAGCGACAGTGTCAGCCACAGACGGCACATGGAAAGTAAGCTTTTTACTTTACATATTTAGCAATAATTAAGCCAGCCAATATCAATACCCTTAAAATACCACTAGCATCTCCCTCCTGCCCGGATCTTGCAGTAAGAGTGGTTTCCTCTGAAACAGAAAAGGCGACAGCATCCAGCTCAGCGACAGTGTCAGCCACAGACGGCACATGGAAAGTAAGCTTTTTACTTTACATATTTAGCAATAATTAAGCCAGCCAATATCAATACCCTTAAAATACCACTAGCATCTCCCTCCAGTCTTGCCACAGCTTAATTCTAACAAATACTGATATTAAGAAAATGGTTGATTAAATTTATCACATCAAAAATACTAACACTAATAAGATCGTTAGTCACTTCATTTCAGAAACAATTCTTTCTCAAGACAGACAACTGGCTAAAATTCTAAATCCAACATTCAATAAGTGGCTAGTAATAATTTACATCGATAGGAATGCGATTAAATCAATATCGAGCACTCGCACGAAATGGTTCAAGTCGCTCTAAGCACTATGGGACTTAACTTCTGAGGTCATTAGTCCCTAGAATTAGAACTACTTAAACCTAACTAACCTAAGGACATCATTCATGCATGCCCGAGGCAGAATTTGAATCTGCCACTATAGCAGCAGCGCAGTTCCAGGTTGAAGCCCCTCGAACCGCTCGGCCACAGCGGCCGGAGCACTCACACAGATTGTAAGAAAATACTTCTGGACACACACTTTAATAGGGTTCATTTTCTAATTGGAAATCAAATTAAGAGAGACACTTTAACTGAATCTTTTAAACATAGTAACTTAAACATAACAGCTATGTACATAACTAAGTCCTTAGTCCTAGGCCAAGGTGTCGAACCATTCTCCTTTGCCACAACAATGTTAAAAATACCGTTACTACATTGGGTAGCGATGACCGTAATGACCGAGCGGTTCTAGGCGCCTCAGTCCGTTACCGCACTGCTGCTACGGTCGCAGATTCTAATCTTGCTCAGAGCCATTTTTTTTTTTTTTTTTTTGCATTGGGTAGCTTCCTTCCTCCATGAACCGATACGCCCAAACCATGTGGACCGCCATAAACAACTTGAATTGCTTGCCTAACAAAATGGAGGGAGAAATCTTAACAGAATTTCCCACGTAATTCAGCTGATCAAGCTATTGCACAAAGTCACACTAGAGCGTATGCTTGAGGCTACTACACTTGTGGCACCCTTGACCAGTGTACACAGTTCCAACCATTAAGCGCGATTAGAGAGAAAAAGTTATAAGCTACTTGTGATCCAACTCGCCACTTCGCGAACATTCGCTACATTCTGACTTTTCTTAAGCGCAGCAAGGTTCACCGTTTCAGTCGCTGAAATCGATCTCATCAAGCAGCGTACGAAGTATTATCTGCAGGGACGAGGTCACCACTTCACAGCCACATTCGACACCTTCTCGCGACCGCTAACCACATGTGTCTCTCTAGTTCCTCTCCACGTCCTCTTGAAACTCTTGCAAAAATCTTCTTGCTGCATGAAATGGTCTCCTCACACTCAGACCCACAGCTCAGTTTACACTGAAATACATGGGCAGTTACTAGTTTAGTATTTGACTGAAATCACTCGTTTCTTGTAGCCAAACTTTCCTTATGATCCCACAGTCGGCTTGTTTGCAGACCCACGTTCTTTAGAATATTTTTTCTTCTATTATCGCGCATTTTCACGCAAGTGAGTTTTCTTCTGTAGCGTTGAGATAGCGTTACCGCCTACCATGCAGGGGGCCCGGGTTCAACACCCGCAGGGGACTGGGTGTTGTGTATTCTTCATTACCATATTCATTATCATTGACACGCAATTCGCCGATGTGGCGTCACCTAAAAAGGACTTGCAACACGGCTGCGGAACTCCCCCGAATGGAGCCTCCCGTCCAACAACACCATAAGATCATTTCTATTTGCATGACACAATTCCAATGTAGGGTGATTCTTCTGCCCCTACCAATAGGTTTCATGCAACCTTTATTGCCTTCAAAAACGACGCACGAGATTATCATACCCTCTCGCTAACTATGTGCAAACTTTTAATCCCACAGAAAAAATGAACAGAACCGTTATATAAGAAGTTTAATGTATTTCAATTTGGTACTGCGATACGTATTCGCTGGAGGCCATAATTTTTTTGTCAATCAAGAAAAACAAGTTTGAAGGTAACTTTTGTACGTATTTGTTGAATAATTCGAAATCTAAGACCTTTAGCGAAAACGCATTTCAGGACAAAATTTAACTATACATTGAATCTCCAACAAAAAGGCCCTGTTCACTTCTTCTATAGAGCTAACAGTTTCCAAGCAGCTAGCAAGAAAAAATACCATGTGAGTTATTTGAGGGCATTGTGTGCAAGAAAAAACCTATTATTAAAGGCATCTCATCCTCTCTGTATACACGCACAACAAAATAAGTTTAGTACCACCCCGGTTTCCAGAATTCCTGAATACAGACTTCAACTTTGGATATTGTATAGCAGGCACAGTCTCTCCTACTGTTCATATTTGTCACTAAAGCCACAAAACGATATAAATAACTAAGCTTGGGAAGCGCCTATTACATGGAGGGGGTCCGACAGCCGATCAGTTTCAGCCATTCCACCTGGAAGTATGGACAACGCTGGCGTTGCCTGTAGTTCAATCATATCTACAGTCAGCATCGTGTTTCGATCGCGTCCGCATTGTTACTTTGTGCGAGGGAAATGTCCAGACGTCTCGGAGTGAACCTAAGCGATGTTGTTCGGAACCGCGACACCATGCAGCACGGAACAGATATGCCCAAAAACATTTCAAATGTACCGCTCAGGACTGGCATCACGTTCTCTTCACCGATGAGTTCCGTATATGCCTTCAATCAGACAATCGTCGGAGACGTGTTTGGAGGCAACCCGGCCAGGCTGAATGCCTTACACACAATGTCCAACTAATGCACCAAGTTGGAGGTTCCGTGCTGTTTCTGGGTGGCATTATATGCGGCCGACGTACGCCACTAGTGGTCATGGAAGGCACCGTAACGGCTGTACGATACGTGACTGCCGACCTACGGACGATACTGTGACCCTATCGGCAGCATGTTGGCGAGGCATTCGTCTTCATGGACGACAATTCGCGCTCGTCTCGTGCACATCTTGTGAATGATTTCCTTCAGGATAATGACATCGCTCGACTAAAGTGTCCAGCTTGTTCTCCAGACATGAACCCTATCGAACATGCCTAGGATAGATTGAAAATGGCTGTTTATGGACGACGTGACCCACCAACTACTGTGGGGGTCTACTCCGAATCGCCGTTGAGGAGTGGGACAATCTGTACCAACATCGCCTTGACGAACTTACGGATAGTATGCCACGACGAATACAGGCCTGCATGAACGCAAGAGGACGTGCTACTAGGTGTTACAGGTACCGGTGTGTACAGTAGTCTGGACAAGCACCTTTGAAGATCTAGCTGTATGGTGATACATGTAATGTGTGGTTTTCATTAGCAATAAAATGAAAGTAAATGATATTTATGTTGGTCTCTATCCCATTGAATTGAGGTGATGGAAAAAAACTTTTTTTGATGAGTGTATGGCTCTGAGCACTATGGGAGCACTGACGTCATCAGTCCACTAGAACTCAGACCTACTTAAACCTAACTAACCTAAGGACATCACACACATCCATGCCTGAGGTAGGATTCGAACCTGCGACCGCAGTGGTCGCGCCGTTCCAGACTTAAGCGCCTAGAAGCGCTCGGACACATAGGCCGCCTTGATGTGTGTATATTTGTTGAAGACAGATAAAGCAACCTAATACATTAACTATTCAATGGAAATGAATGGAAGTGCGGGAGTACGTTACCAAATATCTCTGTCACACACAAAGTTGGATATCACAATCACTCGAGGTTAATGTGGCTGTAGCGCCATATAGGACAAGCTCCACATCACGAGGCAGTTGAAAGAATGGGACAGCACACCAAGTGTCAGTAAGCGAGCAGTTATGGTACCCTGCAGCGGCGTTATTTATTACTACGTGGCTCGGAGCTACGTTCTAATGACTTCACACGAAGAGAGAATCGTCAGACAACTGGAAGGAGGAGGACTTGTGTTAAGTGTAGGCCAGAACATTGACATGCATGGAGTGCATTCCAAACCTCAGGCGCTGCTACGAGAAGAGAAAGGAGATGGTCGATTGTTGGCGACTGCAGCAGCAATTGCCCCATACATTGAGCAACGTGCAAGGAAGGTCCCACACTAGACTGCGTGAAATTGACTGCAAGGCTTGCCCCCTCAAGCTCCACAGGGGTGCAGTTACTTCATGGTGGTTAGTCTCTTTGCCCGACGACCTGCACATGATGAACTGTAGACATCTCGATGTCCGTGCCATTGTTTGTGATGATGCCGAGAGCATTGGATCTGGACCAGCTAGGAGTGGGGCGCGTGTCCCTCTCAGATGAGACCTGATTCAGTCAGTGATTCCGGACGTGCCCTCGCATGTGCATGCATTATGTTGTATTGGTGCTGGATGTCAGTTCGTGCTACAAAGTTCCATGCCTGTAGCACTTGGATAGTCAATACAGGGATGGTTAATCCTCTTTATAGATGACACTGGAGTTTACCGTTCAATGATGTCCCATACGTGCTCGACTGGAGACAGAGCTGGTGATCGAGCATGCCAAGGCAACATGTTCAATCCCTGTAGAGCATGTTGGGTTGCAACAGCGGTTTTTGGGCGAGTGTTATCCTGTCGGGACACAACTCCTGGAGTGCTTCATGAAAGGCAGCACAACAAGTCGAATTGATTGTCATACAAATTTGTAGTTAGGGCGCGTGGGATAGCCAGGAGAACGTTCCTGGTGCCATACGAAATCGCACCCCAGGCCAGATTGCCAGGTGTAGGTTAAATTGTCTCTAGCATACAGAGAGGTTGGTTGCAGGCCCTCAACTGAAACAGCATTCATCAGTAAATACAACAGGATTCCACCGTATCCTACAATGAACTCCCGCTTGACACCACAGAAATAAAATAAGTGGCTACGTTTCTGGGCAACTGGAATACACGTTGCAGGGCGTCTGGCTTGGAGCTGTCCTTGCTGTAACCGATTTGTGACAGTTATTTGTGTAACTGTGGTGGTAACTGCTGTTCAGCTTGCTGTTGCATATAAAGTGCGATGCGCCAGTGAGATACACAGCATGCGATGATCCCTCTCGATGGTCCCATGTGACTATCTGGAGTCTGGTCATTCATTAAATAAAAATATGGCATTTCAGTCTGATTTCTATTTTTATTTTCAATTACCGGTTTCAGGCTAGCTGCCCATCTTCAGATCTGTTAGATAAGTTTTAAAATATAACTAACAAGAGAGATACAGTTATTGGTTGAAATATCTTAGTTTACAAAAAGAAATTTGGAACGTATTAAATGCCAACATACCATATATTGCAGTTACACAGTAACTTGTCAGTACTGAACTATCGGTTCGCTGTCGTAACTACAGAAAATTTTAATCTGTTAAAAGCTTATATCGCAATTTTAGAGAAACCTGATTACTAACAGTAAAAAGTGTCCACTACCTATAAGAATTGTGAATATGTTATTATTTCACCGTACATATTAATGGCGAATATACTTCTTAATAAAATATTTTTTTAAGTAATATCATATGAATAATCGTTTTTGAGTGGACCATGAACGGAAATAATTTACACTAATTTAAAATTTCTTTATAAAGACACTTAGAAATATAATTAAAATGTACATATTCCTTAAAAAATGTGCGTTTCCTCTTCTTTGTTTTGATTGGTGGTGGAGAGAATTTCCCTACGTCAGAACGTATACAACGCCACGCCAAGTCCTCTTCCACCGCCAGTACGCTGAGGACCGTTCCACTGCAGCTGCTTCTTACTGGAGCGTGCTGTTGCGTTGGAGAGTAAGCCTAAAACAGGTCTTTAAAAATCTCATAATAACTCCTATGCATAAAATGACGTTTCTCATTAAGTAGTAGGCCTCGGGTTTTTTCTTTGATGAGCGTGTTTCAGTCTCTTCGAGCACGTTGAGGTAGCGACTTTTTGGAGTTTTGTGTAGCACCTCCATATGTTCGATTATCTTACTCACTTTATGTTTACTGTCTTGTACATGTGCTCCAGATGCTGTACGATTGCTATTCGACACAGGGAACATTGCAGTCACGGTGTTGATAACGGTGTCCTTGTCGTCTCAAAGGCATTCTTAACTAACATCAACTCACGAGGTCGCCTCTCAAAGATACCTAACTCTCACGACGGGTGCTGCGTTTACTTAAAGGAAATATGATTAGCATTCTCATAGTAGCGCTACCAGCGATGCTGGCGGAAAATGTGAATAGCTGTAGAAACGCACCTACCAACTTTCGTGTATGTCGCTTACATAACTCCTTATTGGTGTTACGATTTTTTCTGTCATTGCACCATATACATATATAATATTCTCGGAATATCTCTGTGCTGTTATTTATTCCGAATTATCTGCAAATAAGTCGAAAACGAATTTGTTCTGGTGAATCTACTTGTCTCAAGTATGAAAGGACTAAATTTCGAAGATACTGTTACAGTTAATGATTTTTATCGCAGTGAATATCTTCATTACATTAAGCGCATCTTTCATCAATTACATTGTATTTCAACAGAACTTTGGTTCAAATGGTTCAAATGGCTCTGAGCACCATGCGACTTTACTTCTGTGGTCATCAGTCGCCTAGAGCTTAGAACTAATTAAACCTAACTAATCTAAGGACATCACACAAATCCATGCCCAAGGCAGGAATCGAACCTGCGACCGTAGCTGTCGCTGGGCTACAGACTTTAGCGCCTGGAAGCGCACGGCCACTCTGGCTGGCCAACAGAAATTTCAATTACAAATTAAAAGAATGTTACACCATGAAATTGAATTCTTTAAAATTCGCGTTATGATCAGAAATTTATTTTTAATGAATATGCTACTATCTATTTCTTCTGGGTTAATTTATCATTTTTTAACGTACGGCACCCGAACAGCAGCTGCAGTAATTTCAACTTCCTAATCACTTTGTATTCGATAAAGCTACTGAATACCTAATATTCGTCGTTCCTCCAATGATTCGCATCACGGAAATGTGCTCACGTCGAACTAATGTTGGTCGCAACATGGCGTGTACTCCTTGACGCTCCGGCGAATACCACAACTCTCCGGCATTCGGCAAGCACTTTCTCTCTGCTCACCGAGCGTAGTATGTCTGGCGGAAGATGTAGGTAAACAATGTGACCCTCGGGTTCTGCTCGCAACGGATCACTGCACGCAAATAAATATGACATGCGCTCTGGCAGATGAGTGTCTCCGTCGCGGCGGCGCCGCTCTGAGCGATACCACGTGGAGTGGCCCAGCCGGCCAACAGCTGCTTCACGTCCTGTCCGGGAGGACCCCCACTGCTCCTTTTGTCAACACTGCGAACACACTGCCGCGTCCGAGTTGTGGAAATAGCTTCCGTCGGTTGCTACGCGCGAAGACCACACCGTAGCTCATATACACTTTGCCCGTCCAAATGACAGTTTTATGTGTTTGTGAAGGAGTCTTATATATCACTTGAGACGCTTTTGTACACGACTAAAGGCTAAAATTATGGTATTAAGATGTGTAGCATATGTCGTGCTAACGGCGGTAACACTGTGTGATTACGAATTCTTACATGTAGAAATAAACACTGCTCGAGCGAACGACACACACACACACGGCCTGATGTGTCGCGAAGTTCATACAATTTTTTTTAGCAGAAAGTGTGAGAAAACGAATCTAACATTCATGTATTTCGCAAATATGTTAGAACAGCTGGCGAGAACAGACCAAAACAACAATTGAAATTGAAAAACAAATATTACTCGAAAGTTCAGTGCAGTAATGTTTTCATTGTAATTAAGAATTTAGTAGTTGGTTACATGTTTATTACCTTATAAATAAATAAAAAAGTATTTTTTATTTTAAATTCAGTGCATTAGTATTTGTAAAATCATTATTTCATACAGAGTTCATTAAAAATGATAACCATGCCACTTGGGGCTTGTGGAATGGTACATTAGCTTATTTGTTTGAGTTGTAAATATCTGTCATATATTGTTGTTTTTCTGACATGTTCTACACCCTGGTGGACCTCCTCACTACGGAGCATTTGGAATGAAAGTAAATGTAATCTAATCTAATCACCAAACAATACTCTTGGTGAAAGGAACGGCCTGTTAACAGAGCCATACCGAAATGATCCTGCACCCCACGATTAACTGACCATCTACCTCATCCCCCTTCCATTCCCCTTCCCTCCCCCCTCCCGCACCCCACTCACCTTTCCTTGCTCTCTTCCACTCCCCCCCCTCCACCCCCCCCCCCCCCCCCCCACACACACACAAACCTTAAAAGAGCTTTTTCCGTTTTTCTACGCAGGTGCAGTAACTTTTATAAACTTAATGGTGAATATAAATAAAATAGAACACTACTGAAAAAACAATCCTCAAATGAATAATATTGATGAAAAATATGCACGTAATAAATGAAACATTTCAGTAATCACGTACAATAAATTATTTTATGTAAACCTTAAAAATGGAATGTAAAATAGCCTATATTTCGTCTTTTTCTATCAGACAGTATTGATAATGAACAACAGGCTTTATTTAATACTCTTATATTATTAATAGTGCATAAATTAATAGTTCGAAATAAAAGTGAAAGAGTTACAATTAAGAATTGGGAAAATATATCTTTCCTGGAATTCTGCTGTTGTTGTAATTTTGCTTCGCATTTTCTTGCTATGACCGAAGTCAACTCTATTGTTATGACATGCAATCAAGTTTAGCAGCTCTTGCGTCTTTCTGTCGACAAAAGAGCTACACGTAACAGCCTCATGTAACAACACTCGACGTTAAGCCCTTTTGCATCCCCTTCATCAGTTGTTTGACCTATAAACTGAAAACAGCTATCTCCTAAACTATTTCTACTGCATCAGTATCTGTAATGGAGATAGCTGTACGTGGAGGATAGTGCACCTAGAAACATATGGTGTTTCCTGTTCGGTGTTCCAATCTAGTGGTCGATTTTAGAATCACTTGAAGCAATGTGCGCTAAAGGCCGCCCTAAGTACTTTCCGGCATGTTATACTGTTTTTGTCTTGTTATACATGAGGTTGTGTTTTGTGCAGCATTTGTATTTTTTTATTTCTACCTATTGAAGTGCTATATGACATATTGAAACAATATGAAACACATAAGTACTTCTACAGAAAACTACTTCCGTGACATGTGAATGACTAAGCCGTTCTTTGTCGTCAGTTTAACATCTTGTACATTGAAACAGATGAAGATCTTCGACCATGAAACATGTGATTTTCTCAAATGAAGCGAGGTCCTTAATGTCATGATTTAGTCTGTCTGGATAATCGAAATTTCTTCAATTTACAGTTATTAAAAATTTCAACTAACTGCATAGCCATTTCCACATATTTCCGAGTTTAATCATACATATACGAAATCGCCTATGTCGATTTCACCGCATCATCGGACAAAGTATCTTAGTTCTCCTCGAAACATCCCAAATCGGGACCTCTTCATCGGAATTTTTTTCCGACTTGTCCATCTTCTTTTTAACATGCAAACAATGACCCATATGACAGAATGAACGACATTCAGAAGAGCAACAGGGTCTCGTTTGCTATAGACATTTCGTTAGTCGGATATATCACTAAGCTACTAAGAGCAATTGTAAAGCGAGGTTTATTTTCTACATTTACAGCAACGGTTATCCCTCAACAATTCTGTTTAATTGTAACCCCAACAATGAATCTCTGCCGTTATACTGCGGGTGACCATTAGCACTTGGGAACTGCTGATGTCATATAGCAAGATGTTGCCCCAGCTAGAGACAGAGCGTACTCAGATTCGAAGTTTCCATAGGCGAGCAGCGAATAAAGAGCGCAGTATCACTATACCCCTCCCCCATTAACCATGGACCTTGCCGTTGGTGTGGAGGCTTGCGTGCCTCAGCGATACAGAGAGCCGTACCGTAGGTGTAACCACAACAGAGGGGTATCTGGAGAGAGGGCAGACAAACGTGTGGTTCCTGAAGAGGGGCAGCAGCCTTTTCAGAAGTTGCAGGGGCAACCGTCTGAATGATTGACTGATCTGGCCTTGTAACATAACCAAAACGTCCTAGCTCTGCTGGTACTGAGAACGGTTGAAAGCAAGAGGAAACCACGGCCGTAATTTTTCCCGAGGTGGGTAAATGATGATAGCGTCCTCTTGCGTAAAATATTCCGGAGATACAATAGTCCATCAGTCAGAAATCTGGGCGGGGACTAATCAGGAAGACGTCGTTATCAGGAGCAGGAAAGTTAGAGTTCTACGGATCGGAGCGTGGAATGTGAGATCCCTTAATGTGGCAGGTAGGTTAGAAAATTTAAAAAGGGAAATGGATAGGTTAAAGTTAGATATAGTGGGAGTTAGTGAAGTTCGTTGGCAGGGGGAACAAGACTTTTGGTCAGGCGAATACAGGGTTATAAATACAAAATCAAATAGGGGTAATGCAGGAGTAGGTTTCATAATGAGTATAAAAATAGGAGTGCGGGTAAGCTACTACAAACAGCATAGTGAACGCATTATTGTGGCCGAGATAGATACGAAGTCCACGCCTACTACAGCAGTACAAGTTTATATGCCAATTAGCTCTGCAGATGACGAATAAATTTAAGAAATGTATAATGAAATAAAAGAAATTATTCAGATAGTGAAGGGAGACCAAAATTTAATAGTCATGGGTGACTGGAATTCGGTAGCAGGGAAAGGGAGAGAAGGAAACGTAGTAGGTGAATATGAATAGGAGGGAAGAAATGAAAGAGGAAGTCGCCTGGTAGAATTTTGCACAGAGCACAACTTAGTCATAGCTAACACTTGGTTCAAGAATCACAAAAGAAGGTTGTATACATGGAAGAACCGTGGAGATACTAAAAGGTATCAGGTAGATTATATAATGGTAATAAAGAGATTTAGGAACCAGGTTTTAAATTGTAAGACATTTCCACGGGCAGATGTGGACTCTGACCACAATCTATTGGTTATGAACTGTAGATTAAAACTGAAGAAACTGCAAAAAGGTGGGAATTTAAGGAGATAGGAGCTGGATAAACTGACTAAACCAGAGGTTGTACATTAAAGGAGAGCATAAGGGAACAATTGACAGGAATGGCGGAAAGAAATACAGTAGAAGTAGAATGGATATCTTTGACGGATGAAGTAGTGAAAGCAGCAGAGAATAAAGTAGGTAAAAATACGAGGGATGCTAGAAATCCTTGGGTAACAGAATAAATAGTGAATTTAACTGATGAAAGGAGAAAATATAAAAGTGCAGTAAATGAAGCAAGCAAAAAGGAATACAAACGTCTCAAAAATGAGATCGACAGAAAGTGCAAAATGGCTAAGCAGGGATGGCTAGAGGACAGATGCAAGGATGTAGATGCTTACCTCACTAGGGGTAAGATAGGTACTGCCTACAGGAAAATTAAAGAGACCTTAGGAGAATAGAGAACCACTTGTATGTACATCAAGAGCTCAGATGGAAAATCAGTTCTAAGCAAAGAAGGGAAAGCAGAAAGGTGGAAGGAGTACATAGAGGGTCTATACAAGGGCGATGTACTTGAGGACAATATTATGGAAATGGAAGAGAATGTAGATGAAGATGAAATGGGAGATGTGATATTGCGTGAAGAGTTTGACAGAGCACTGAAAGACCTGAGTCGAAACAAGGCCCCGGGAGTAGACAACATTCCATTAGAACTACTGACTGCCTTGGGAGAAGCAGTCCTGACAAAACTCCACCATCTGGTGAGCAAGATCTATTAGAGGGGCGAAATACCCTCAGACTCCAAGAAGAATATAATAATTCCAATCCCAAAGGAAGTAGTTGTTGACAGATGTGAAAATTACCAAACTATCAAAATAAATTATGAATAATCCGCCTCGATTGAGAAAATTCAACATGGATAACCACGCCTTCTTCAGAACAAAATAAAAAATAGCTTGCCTAATTGGGCATAGTCAATTTCTAAAATGAATTGCCCAATTAGGAAAGCTATTTTTATTGTGTTCTGAAGAAGGCGTGGTTATCCATGTTGAAACCTGGGTAAACACCGGGAATTTTCGCAATCGAGGCGGATTATTCATAATTGATTTAGATAATTACGATTGCTGACGCGCTGCAATGCTGAAAGTTCTTACCAAACTATCAGTTTAATAACTCACGGCTGAAAAATTCAAACACGAATTCTGTACAGACGAACGGAAAAACTAGTGAACGCCGACCTTGTGGAAGATCAGTTTGGATTCCGTAGAGATATTAGAGCACGTGAGGCAATTCTGACCCTACGACTTATCTTAGAAAATCGATTAAGGAAAACAAACCTACTTTTCTAGCATTTGTAGACTTAGAGAAAGCTTTTGACAATGTTGACTGGAATACTCTCTTTCAAATTCTAAAGGTGGCAGGGGTAAAATACGGGGAGCGAAAGACTATTTACAGTTTGTACAGAAACCAGATGGCAGTCATAAGAGTCGAGGGGCATGAAAGGGAAGCAGTGGTTGGAAAGGGAGTGAGACAGGTTTGCAGCCTCTCCCCGATGTTATTCAATCTGTATATTGAGCAAGCAGTGAAGGAAACAAAAGAAAAATTCGGAGTTGGTATTAAAATCCATGGGGAAGAAATAAAAACTTTGAGGTTTGCCGAAGACATTGTAATTCTGTGAGAGACAGCAAAGGAGTTGAAAGAGCAGTTGAATGGAATGGAAAGTGTCTTGCAAGGAGGGTATAAGATGAACATCAACAAAAGCAAAACGAGGATAATGGAATGTAGTCGAATTGAGTCGGGTGATGCTGAGGGAATTACATTAGGAAATGAGACAATTAAAGTAGTAAAGGAGTTTTGCAATTTCGGGAGCAAAATAACTGATGATGGTCGAATGCGAGAGGACATAAAATGTAGATTGACAATGGCAAGGAAAGCGTTTCTGAAGAAGAAAAATTTGTTATCATCGAGTATAGATTTAAGTGTCAGGAAGTGGTTTTTGAAAGCATTTGTATGGAGTGTAGCCATTTATAGAAGTGGAACATGGACGATAAATTGTTTGGACAAGAAGAGAATAGAAGTTTTTGAAATGTGGTGCTACAGAAGAATGCTGAAGATTAGATGGGTACATCACATAACTAATGAGGAAGTATTGAATAGGATTGGGGAGAAGAGAAATTTGTTGCACAACTAGAATAGAAGAAGGGATCGGTTGGTAGGACATGTTCTGAAGCATCAAGGGATCACCAATTTAGTATTGGAGGGCAGCGTGGAGCGTAAAAATCATAGACGGAGACCTAGAGATGAATATAGGAAGCAGATTCAGAAAGATGTAGGTTGCAGTAGTTACTGGGAGATGAAGAAGCTTGCACAGGATACAGTAGCATGGAGAGCTGCAGCAAACCCGTCTCAGGGCTGAAGACCACAAGAATAACAACATATCACTATATCAAGACATCCAAGATAGCAATACTCCTTGAAACAGTGAGTCTAAGTAAACCATTTTCCCACTAACCAAGTCACCGACGTGATCAAAAACAGCACTAACCATACATTCCCTGTTTGATTCACCTCTCATTAGACTGGACTCATAACACACAAGACGAACAAAAACGAACATTGGTGATACACACTTGAGGTTTGATAAGAGCCGTTATTACTATGTTTTATCAGCTCCACAACGACGTCCCGCCAAGCTTGAGGACCTTAATCAGTGAGAACGTGTCGCTGGTTACCTTCAAATGCCAATTAATTCTGCCCTACTATTTAGATCTGAAGCTTTTCTCATACTTAGCGGCTTCTCAAACACGTCTGTGGTGCCACAGATACCGATGTCACAGTCTGAAGAGATATCTACTATTTAAGTTTACTACAGGCGTATGACGTGGTGCAATACAGTTCGATCGAGAATGAATTCCTGAATTATCATGTTGAGCTTACTTATGGAAATTTCCGGTGTGCCAAGGGAGAAATGAATTTATTTCGTTAACGTGGTTGGCACCACACTCGGTCATCGAGTCGCTCGGGGGAGATGGTGTTTGTTCCCTGTGGCGGAATTAGTGATATCCATCTCTCAAGGCAGTGTGAAGGGTCTTAGCTGTGAGCTGTTGAAAGAGTTGTTGACTGCGTGGTGCAAGCGGCAATGGCCGTTAGCAGAAGAAGCACTACACACTTGTTTTTACGAAAGTGTGGCTCGCTGGTAGTGTGAGGGTTCAAATGGCTCTGTGCACTATGGGACTTAACATCTGTGGTCATCAGTCCCCTAGAACTTAGAACTATCTAAACCTAACTAACCTAAGGACATCACACACATCCATGCCCGAGGCAGAATTCGAACCTGCGACCGTAGCAGTCGCGCGGTTCCGGACGGAGCGCCTAGAACCGCGAGACCACCGCGGCCGGCTAGTGAGAGGGCAGGTGTGACTGAAATTTCTGCCACTTTTATGTGGCCCATATGTGTAGGGGTTAGGATGTGCTGTTGAAGACAGATCTTCAACCATTTACTGTAATTTAACGTTCTGCAGAATTTCAGTAATGCCATTTCGAAAAACGCCGTAAACCGTTGCTCTTTAAAGGACATCATCTTTCCGCCCGTCACTGGCCGAAAGATGATGTCCGTCAAAAATATTTTTACTACTGTGAGTCCCAGCTACAATAAGTTTACTCGTTGCTCTTTAAATATGAAATGATTAATGTCGAATATTTCGACAGTTAAACCTCTTTTCACCCTTCAATAGTGAATGGGACAAGCAGTTTCAGGAGGCAGAAGGGGAAATCGCAATTTTCTTTACCGTCTTCCCGGGTAAATTGGAATTAATATGTGGCTGCTAATTAAACCGCTACGAATAGCGTAATTAGTTACAACAATTTCTGTTATAACGTTTGAATAGCGCCTTTATTGGTCTTCGTCTAGCACAAAATAAATCATACGTATTCTTTACTGTGACGTGTGATGTTCACTTTCAGCCGATGCATAACAACTCTCACCCAGAAGAACTATCGTTTAGCTAAGGTAGAGCATTCTAAGGAAGGGAAAAACATCTTTTGCATAACGTGAATATTTGATCGTTAAAAAGATTACAGCTCGTTCCATGTCAGTACGATAGGGCCATATTTTGCATCAAAAGTGTGAACGATTTTCGTTTTATGGCAGTAGTCATTTACATGCGTCCTGCAGTAAGAACGATGTACCATATATATCACTAGAGCTATAATTAGTACTCATGGCCAGTCGTGTTAACAAACGTCAGCGCCATTTTATTCTTTGTGAGTTGAAATGTATCTGTATCTGTATGGTAGATGGCAAACATTATATCGAAAATCGATGTAATGTACATAGCGAATGTATTTAGGAATATAAAGTTAATTATAAATAATATCTCGTGGACAGAGATATTGTTTATTATCAGTTCTCTAGATTGTAAATGAGCCATCAGCGGAATACATGACTTCCGTGCAAGTCTGTTAACATTCAGCAAAAACATAGAATACAGAAATTTAACTTAACGTTGTGGGATTTACAAATATAATCTGGAAACCTTATAGAAGCGTACCTGGCTAAGATAGTCAAAAGCATCCGATACACCGTCAGGTAGTCTCACTGCCGTGAAGGGAAGTGAAGTGTGGCAGTGCCGGATTTTCCGAAGGTCACATGGCGTGAAATAGTTGATAACTTTATACGTTGGGAAGAGCATAGAAAACACCTTTCATGGGAAGTATTATTTTCTCATTAGAATTGTTAATCGTACAAACATTTTCAGACTGACCGACACACACGAGTAGCCTCTCCTCTGGCAAAAAGCACATTAGTATATTGTGATTTACTAGAAATTGCTTGTAATTGAAGGCCGTTGACGTTTACGGATGTCCGTTTTACATTTTACTTCAAGTTTGATTTTTGTGCAGATGTGTTCGCAATATGAAACAGGACATTAGGCCGAAATTTACAAATAAATGAAAGGAAATACTAGAGGCTGCATCACAATACTAACGTTAGAATAGATATATTAGTTTATAGGAATGATAAATATAAAATGATGTAGTAATATTGGTAAATTTGGGGCAGTGACATCAAGACAGAAGCAGTCATATTGAAGAGAGGCTGAAATTTTTTAATGTTACAAAAATATTAAGAGACGGCTGCTGCCGTCTGTAGGGAAACTGTATAATATAATCAGGCGCGGAATTTCGGATAAGAATCATGCAGATGAAGCAGTTAATATTGGATCATATGGAGATCAGGAGCACCCGATCGTTACTAATCTTGACAAAATAAAATAGGTTTCCAGCAATGTGATTTACAAATAAAAATCTTACAGGATCCGGATTTTGTATTGATTTGTGGATAATGATCATGGACTGAAATATCTGTAATACAAATTAATTGTAGGGTAACGTAAGCTAAAAGTAATAAATCTAAATCCTTTATCTGTGATACATTCATCGGGAGCTTGTCACATAGTGATTTTGTGGTGAACCTGACAAGCACATCTGTAACAAACATTGGCACATGTTCGCTGGTGTCCATACGCAGAGCATAGTTTATAAATTAAACCTAATGGAATGAGGGGATGAAAGCAGGGTCATGGTTAGCCACGTGTGAAGGACACGAGATCTATTCAAACTGACTGCACAGTACGATCTGCACTCAAACGGGAAATGCACCCTATTTTCAAAGGTGCAAAAGAAGTTTATCAACAGCGGAAAGACTCTGTGGTTTCTGATGCCTTCTGGTCTCGTTAATCAGTCCACGTGGATAAGAATTAAAGCAAAAAGTCATCAAACGAACCTAAAGACAGATGAACAAAGATGCTTCCGTGACGATTAAGATTTTCAGGTTTGCGAAATGTCAGTCACGTATTTTGTGTAGGAGTTGTTGAAGAGCTTTTAGGTAGGCTCAAAATTGCATTTTAAAAACACTCTGCACCACTGCTTATATTTGAATAAATTCGATTTCGAGTTCAAAAGCAACAGTTATGCATTCTCATAGTTGCAAAACGAATTTGTAAGTTCTAGGCCCTTCCATTATTATTATTAACTGTCTACGCGTAACATGTATGTCCTAGCAGCATGGGATGATTGTGTGCGCCCTGTCCCCATGTTTGACCTCAAAACAGTTTTATATCGCAATTTTTATGAGTTGTATCTATTTAAGATTCCCCGAAACGCATGAGTCGACAGTTGAAAGGGAAAATGTAAAATTTATGGTTAATAATCAATGTTACCTTGTTAAAAAAGATTAGACTCCACACAGACGCATTTCCGCATTAGTTTTGTCTGCACGATTTCTAGAGGTTTCAAACTGACAACACTTTGTCATCGGGGCACAGATCAGTTTATTTGCTTCTACTAATAAGTTGCTTCACTCCAATACGAACCATCATTCTGAAGTCAAAATAAACGTTGACATGTGTGACACGTTTGGGAAAACAGACGTTCCACTATCCTTTGAGAATATTACATATACTTGCAAGTGTTGAGCAAGGTTCTAAAAAATTTCTTCTTTAAATTCTAGTGCGCAATCTGACTAGTGAATAATCACACCTTGCTTTAAATAAATACAGATAAGTCACTTATTATTGATGATAGGGCAAACATACTGGTATTGTTTTAGAGCTCTGAGAATATTTTATATAACCAATGAAAAAACCTGTCATAGTGTTTCCTAACTATCTAGTTATTCATAGAGAAACGTCAAAAATGTTGGAAAAATGATTTTACTCATATACCTAAGACGAAATATTAAATACATGTAAAAACATTTTACTGTGTAACCACTCTTAAACTATTACCGTCTAATCCGGTGTAAAAACGACCTTTTTATGTTAATTCTATGGGAAAGCCTGCGTGCACGCTCTAATCTCTCTAATTTTACATTCGTAATTTCCACGGGAGGTATAAGTAGGGGGAAGCAATATATTCGATACCTCATCCAGAAACGCACCCTCTCGAAACCTGGCGAGCAAGCTACACCGCGATGCAGAGCGCCTCTCTTGCAGAGTCTGCCACTTGAGTTTGTTAAACATCTCCGTAACGCTATCACGGTTACTAAATAACCCCGTGACGAAACGGGCCGCTCCTCTTTGGATCTTCTCTATCTTCTCCGTCAGCCCGATCTGATACAGATCCCACACTGATGAGCAATACTCAAGTATAGGTCGAACGAGTGTTTTGTAAGCCACCTCCTTTGTTCATGGACTACATTTTCTAACGACTCTCCCAATGAATCTCAACCTGGTACTCGCCTTGCCAACAATTAATTTTATATGATCATTCCACTTCAAATCGTTCCGCACGCATAGTCCCAGATATTTTACAGAAGTAACTGCTACCAGTGTTTGTTCCGCTGTCATATAATCATACAATAAAGGATCCATCTTTCTATGAATTCGCAATACATTACATTTTTCTATGTTAAGGGTCAGTTGCCACTCCCGGCACCAAGTGCCTATCCGCTGCAGATCTTCCGGCATTTCGATACAATCTTCTAATGCTGCAACTTCTCTGTATACTACAGTATCATCCGCGAAAAGCCGCATGGAACTTCCGACACTACCTACTAGATCATTTATATATATATATATATATATATATATATATATATATATATATATATATATATATATATATATATATATATATATATATTGTCCAGAGAGAAGAAATAAAAAAATTTCCGTTTGCCGATGACAGCAAAGGACTTAGGAGAGCAGTTGAACGGAATGGACTGTGTCTTGCTAGGAGGATATAAGATGAACATCAATAGGAGGATATAAGATGATCATCAACAAAGGGAAAACCAGAATAACGGAATGTAGTCAGATTAAATGAGGTGAAGCTAAGGGAGCTACATTAGGAAATGCGACACTTAAAGTATAAAATAAGTGTTGCTATCTGGGAATCAAAGTGACGAATGACGATCGAAGTGGGGAGATGATGAAATGTAAGTTGGCAATGGCAAGAAAAGCGTTTCTGAAGAAGAGAAATTTGTTAACATTGGGTATAGATTTAAATGTGATGAATTAATTTTTTAAATTATTTTTACGGAACGTGGCCAAGTATGGAAGTGAAATTTGGACAATCAACAGTTTAGACCAGACGAGAATAGAAGGTTTTGAAATGTGGTGCTGACAAGAATGCTGCAGACTAGATTGGTCGATCACGTAACTAATGTGCAGGTACTGTATAAAATTCGGGACAATAGAAATTTGGGGAACAATACGACTAAAGGAAGGAATCGGTTGGTAGGAGACAGTTTAGAACAGGAGGAAAGTGAGTAGGATAAATGTCGATGAGGGAGACCAAAAGATGAATACAGTAAGCGGGTTTAGAGGGATGTAGGTTCCAGCAGTTATTCGGAGATTAAGAGGCTTGCACAATGTACTGTAGCATGGAGAACTTCGTCAAACCAGTCTTTGGACTAAAGACTACAACACAACTACAGTGTACAAACAGTTTTTAGAAAAACACTTCGGTAGGGATGGCGTTGTCTTGTTGCAACTTTGAATCTGACTGGTGTTGATAAAATGCCAAATAGTTCGTCTAGAGAAGATCGGAATACAGTATCAGACATTTCCTTTCACATACCGTTGCTGAGCAATAGTTACACAATGCTGCAAGAGTCGATATCTGTAACCTCAGACAGGGTCTGAAGTCAGCATTGCACGTGCTTCTGTTTCCTTTGCAATGCTGCTTTCTCTATACTAAAGAATGTTTAGGCTGCGCTTGAAACTTCTACGAGGAGAGAGTCTTTATTCATTTTCTGGTGTATTTGTTTAACCAGTGATGGAGGAGGACCTGGCTTCAGTGGGATGAAAGTTATGGAGTTTGTCATCTGATGCAGTATGTTTGCCATTAGATTTAACGTCTAGTGCCCGCTAATTAGTTATATCCTTCCACTGGATATCTGAACGGAATCTTATAGCGTATGTGGAATGACCACATAAAAAACAGAAGGAAAATCAAATGCAAACCTGACGGTCACATGGAGAAATATAAAAAAAGGAATTCAATCACGAAAAAAGTGGTTTACATAAAACTTATTCGTGCATACGTCAGTGACGTTTAGCAAGGTGGATTAATTGAAGAGCCGTAGAAACTCCGAAGGGAGAGCGTCAGGAAGAAGCTGTATAAATTCCAGTGACAGACTTACTGCTTAAATTCCGAGGACTCACATATTACTTCTAACCACATATGGAATGGGCGGGCAAGAAAATTAGACAAATTAGCTGTCATACGGTACTTTATGGAGTTTCGTTCGTGTCACGTACCATTTAAGAACGGAACATGGAAAAGAAGGGTTTGGGGGGGGGGTGGAGGGGGAGGAAGTGGAGTAGTATCAGAAGTAACACAGTAAGGTTGCTTACGGAATACAGGTGTAAGTGCACGTGTAAATTACTTAGTTACTTCGTAGGTGGCATGTGAGGCTTAACATTGTGGCGATAGGCGGGATAAGTTTGGGATTCTACGTCAGATGGTTATGGGTGCAGTTCCTACTGATGAATATCAATTCCTTATTCAGTATTTCTCCAAACTCATGCTGAACTGATACCTTTGACTGTGTGGCGCGGATGGATGTTACTTCGGCCTGCACTGACGAAAATTTTGAAATCCTATCATACACTGAAAACATCACTTGAGATCTTGTTTCTTACAATCCAGCAAAACAAACGTTGAACGAATATTGCTCCAGAAGAGGGAAAACTTTTGTTGAAATTAAAAAACATATACGATTCTCAAACCTACTCCGCAATACCAAGGAAAGTAGCTAAAATAGGAAGAGAGACTCATGATATTGCACCATCTGTATCATCGCAATAGGCATGGTGAGACGGTTGCTGAAATTTGAAAGAATAAAATTCGAAAAATTGCAAGTTAATCTTACGTCGTTTACGTTGGTCTATGGTTAGTAAACTGCTGTATCGTCTGATGAAGATGATGGTATGAACCTTCTAAACGCTTCGTGGGTGAAAATAAACGCTGAATGACACCGATAATTGTTTTACATTATCTTTGTCCAACTCTTTCTTTCGAGGCGTAGGTTTGGCAGCGAACCTCCCCTGGCTTTTGCTGGGTATGAGGCTGTAATGTTAATAACGTGTGTGTTCTAAAACTGTTTTCGCAACCACAGCGATACACAATGATAGGAAAATTAATTTTTAGTTCTGGCGAACATTGCAATTGCATTTCCGTAGGGAATTTATCTGGTAGCCAACTGTTTAAATATCTTCTCGCAGTTATACTTTTAGCAATAGTTTATATATTACTAAGTGGTTAGCCACTATTGGGGTCCACGTTATAAGTCATCATTGATGTCAACCACTAAAACCAATTTGTATGAAACCTAATACGGAAGTGCAAATACGTAACAATAGTGTGTCCATTTCATTAGTCACCATTGATATCAACCACTAAAACCAATCCTTACGGAAATAGACAGAGTCAGTACCCAACTATAGCGTGTCTATGCCTTCGTGAGTCATTCTTGATGCTTATCCCTAAAAACAGTCTTTACAGGCTGACATTGAGTGGCAATGCAGTAGTCATTAAACAGTGAGCTGCTAATTGCCTCACCTTCAGTTATAGCCTTGTATCATACACATTGCTACAAGTAAATATTACACGTGAAGATCGTTGTAACACACTTTCACGAAACCTTGTTACCGCCGTGCGGAATTAACATCACAGGGAAGTTGTAAAACGCAGCGGGAGCTGCTAATGGTACCAGCACTGCAGAATTTGTTCCTACCAAGACATTTCCCGCCACGCAATGCCAATAGTGGTTACCTCTTCGTTCCGTGCGGTCACCACTGGCATGCCTCAAGAAAAGGTTGCCAGACGATACTTCATCACATCAACTTGACTGTGGTGTTCAAATGCATCCAGATTTTCATTTCAAGATTAAGCGGTGACTGAGATACATATGGCACAGGGAACGGGGTGGACACCACTCCGCAATTTCTGTTGGCACTTACAGGCAGGTACGAATATCTAGATTATTTCATTGCCCCGGTAATATCCGATGTGCATGCTGGGCTTTACGTATTCTTCGACAAATTCCGACTATATGAAACGTATAATAATGTCGTCCTCCGGAGAGAACAGAAGTGAATTAGTACAGTCCAATTTCATGGGTGCGGCAACATACGTGATCTGAAAGGTAAGATACCATAGTGGGGCTAGCGTGATTTGTGACTAAATTTCTTAGTGAAGGTAATGTTTTTAACAGTGAGTATTTAATTGAATTAAAATTGCCTTAATGATAACTCCAGTGAGATTCTGTACGCAGAAAACCTTTCTATTAATGCTATTAATTTGCATGCTTGCTTTATTCAAAGGCCGATGTAAATTAGAAACATGACTTAAGATATATACAAATTTAGGATGGACTACAAGCAAAGATAGTATTTTAAGAGATTAGAAATCTGTTGTGGGATAAAGTTTAGGAAAATATGTGTTTTGCCGATTTAGTTTCTCTCTCATGTAAATAAACATGCAAGACTCTTTCTTCCTAATTAAATTCTGCTTAAAACTGTTGGTAAGTTTATAAACTATGTTGCTACAGAGCGAATGTAACGCAATTAGTTTTGGAAGCTTTATTAATTGTAAGCCTACGTTACCTCGAACTTCACAAAGTCAGTATTCTCACATCTGATGAAGTGTACGTTCACAACTATACTATTGAAATTGCTTCAGTAGTGTTCGAGGCAAACAGACATTACAGAACATGCTGATGTTAGCATTTCACTTACGATAATGGAAACGTTTATCAAACAACAGAGGTGCTTGATGGTAATCGACCGGTATTCTCCACAGTTAATTTGTACTTATAGCTCAAGGAGAGTCTTTCTTGTAAACATGCCAGCAGCTTCAGTAATAAGTATGCTATGTGTTATTGTTTACTGTAGGTACCTGCGATAAGTGTGTGTGCAGTGTACTCTCGTGTATAAGTTGTTCGTATTAATGAGATAAGAGGTACAGGGCAAAATTGCGTTGTCGGCACAGAGCCTACTCATCTCGAATAGCACTTCATGGGCAACCTACATCTAAGACTTCATCAGTCAAATGGATCAGCATCAACAATGTCACAAATGTTCTCCCCACAATGAAACGTAGAGACGTTAATCTAAAATATATTCATGAAGATTTGAGATCAAGATATCGTCAGATGTTTTGTATTTCGCTGAGTGCATACTTTATACTGGTAACTATTTTTCTAAATACAAAGCACTTCCTGATATAGGGAATCAAAAACTTTGTCCCGAATATTTAGTGTTTCACTATGTAATCATCACAAGTACTCTACGAAGAATAAGGGATTTCCATATACACTATAGATTAGATTGTTTCCTACATGATGTACCAATTACAAGATGTTGATCAAGTACACTATTGAACGTAACCTCTATAGACCGAAAAAAATTTATTGAAGTAGATCGTATTCAAATCAGTAAAATTCTGAAATTGGGTTTTTAGTTTTTTGTTCGGCTGGAAAACAGGAGAGAAACCAGTTAGGCTGAGTTGCATAGACAACAGAGAAACTGTGGAATGACGGCGCAGATTGCTAAGTAACTACTTTTAAACTACTTACGAAATTAAAAGGCTCTAATTCATGACACCCTTTTCTCCTTTCTTCAACGGCTTCTATAAGACCGTTCGTAATACTTTTTGTATATTGGGCAGCATTTCAAAGGCCCATATCGACATGTTCTTCCGTAATGTGTTCGTTTTTCCTGTGTTTAAGTTCTGGAAAGAAAATATATTAGTATCTCACAGTAAATTAATGTTTCTGTGAAAAATATTTCACCACACAAAAAGAGAGCTGTCAGATACGTTAAAAGAGGCTATCAATCCATTAATTCATTCGGTAGGAGGTATAAGTGAAGACCACGTTAGTGTAGTGAAGAGTGGAAAATCGGATGATTTCTTGTAATTTTGAACTAACATCGGTACCACTGTAATTAATAACATATCACTTGTGACACCGTCGTTCCTAGGATTTAGTTCATAGCTCACTGTATACAACTAAAGTTACCTTCAGTGTACATGAATGATATTTCGAGACAATTGTAGTGCTCACAGTAAGTGTAGATGGACAAAGCATTGTGAGAGACGAGAGCGGTTGTAGTGACAGCTTAAAACTAGAACAGTATAGATTCACAGTTGTAGGTTCACAGTTTCATCAAAGGTACTGAAGTAACCTTCAACCAGTTTAAAGTTACAGAGCTAATAGTTTCTTTCCACACAACAGAACATCAACAGTAACAGTTTTAGAAAGTGAGAATGTCAGAATTTACCGAACAATGTTGTTAAATAAGCTCTCTGGTACACACTGCGAATGTGAAGTGTTGTCACTGAACAGCAATAACTATTTTTAAGATATTTTTACTTATATCTTTGGTGTCTCCTCCTCTTATTGTAATTGTCGTGTTCATGTCAAGTTAGTCTTTGAAAATACATTTCTGAAAACTCTTTCCTATCTTCTCTCCAGCACCTTTGGCCTGTATCTCCTATCGTTTGTAAAGGTTCTGAAACAGTTGCAAGGTCCGAACATTAGAGTTATGATGCCAAGAAACACACTTCGATTGGAATTCCAGAGAACTCAATTACTATCTTTTTTCTCTGCTTGAATGGTGGGTAACCTTAAACTGAACATCCCTCCACGATGCGTCAAACATCAAGAGAACTGAAGTAAAACAGCATGCAGAGCACGCTGCCTTCTGACAAATAGTTAAGATCACTGTCTCCAGGAGTCTATGGTTTTAGAAATACGCCCAGCTACAAGTTAGCAAACTGGCAAGTCTACACGATAAAATATTTGTAAGGCTTTCAAAATATGTTTTGATCCCAATAAATATTACATAAAAACTTCGAGGGTTTACGTAAGATTCAGTCAATAAGCCAAATAAAAGCAGCGTTTCCTTTGATGCCTCTGTTATTGTCCTAAATCTGCTTTGTGCCCAGGCAATCTTCGCTGGAACTGTCACAGCACTGTTCACTTGATCCATGTTGCACAGCTGTCCAGTTTTATCTTGCTACCAGCCAACACACTTCTTCCGGAGTTTGAACCATGTGTATGCCAGAATAGTGTGAACTTTGACGGTGATACGATTCCCCACCTCCAGAAGATTTGAATTTGCAGAGATTACATGTAGCGTCATATGCCAGGAGTTATTACACTCGACAGCACGTAAAGGGACCATCTCCATGACTTTTCATCGAATTGCGTCAGTAGTCGATGGACAGGGAAACGCAGCGTTTGCCTTCACAAGCATTCCTTTTTCCCTACCATCAGGGTAAGGGAAATTCACAACCGTGTTCTGCACTAACAACTTCTGTCAGACAGGGAGTGTGATGTTATAGTTTAGAAGCTTGTAGGGCATTTTTCTGTTGAAATGGCTCATTTCCCAGAAGCTATTTCGCTACTGAGATCACTGTTTCATTAGAGAAGAAATTATTTGAGTTGAGGAGGACAAATACTTTCAAATGACTTTGCTTCCATGTGTACGAGAATTCTACGGGATTTTCCGGACGCTGGTTGACTTCTCCAGTTGTCAGACGTTCTGAAAAATATCTATGTCGTCCATACACAATATTTTGATGTGACTCGTTGTCTTCGTCAGGTGGCAGCTTAGACTGCTAGCCGAGTGGAAAGGTCCACTGTTTATGCCTAAGGTCTTCCGCCTCACCCTACCCCTTTCCTAGGTTGTACATTCTCACTAAAAACCTCCTGAGAAGTTCTATCTTTGATCCGGTGTCTCTAACAGCGATTTCTTTAGTTCGTTTCCCATTGTAATATTTCTGGCTAATTCAGCCATCATATTAGGTCCCATGAAGCTATTCCCAGGGCAGTGGAGATGCAAGAAGCATAGAGATGACGCAATGTGGGACGAGGTACCGGTGACAGATGTTAGATTCGATACCATTCCCGTGAGAA
Organism: Schistocerca gregaria; assembly: GCF_023897955.1. Lineage (NCBI taxonomy): Eukaryota > Metazoa > Arthropoda > Insecta > Orthoptera > Acrididae > Schistocerca > Schistocerca gregaria. The sequence continues at coordinate 171,391,577 of NC_064926.1, read as the reverse complement.
AGACCGCCTGCATGATGCTGTTTCTCTGTGATTGGCTACTGTGTTCGGCGTAGGGCGCCAAAACGTTAAGCAGTAGTTGCTATTATTAATTAAACCTGTCAACTAAATTACTTAATTTCTTAAATAAACATCTCTCAACAGCCTGCTATCAATCAGTCACTTTAAAATTATTAAAATCAAAGTATTACTAAAACAAAAGATTGACGTTACTACTGCCGATGCACTTCGGTGGCGTTCGGGTCACGCCTTGCTGGTTTGGCGCGCGAAGTGTGTCTGGCAGTTCGGCTCTCCAGTTCTGACCGTTCCAACAGACAGACATCTTGTCTGTTATAGCAGTATTTGTTTCATGCAGTTTTGGTTACTACAATTCCGAGCGTCGCTAGCTACAGACATGTCGTCAGTAATAGTAGTATTCGATACATGTAATTTTATTCTCCTGTTCTGACGGTTCCAGTAGACAGACAAGCTGTCTGTGGCAGGATGTATTTCATGTTATTTTATCCAGATATAATGACTGTTGAAAGATATGTTCAATACGTTGTGATCAAGAATATTTTCTCTTGTCTATATCAATAAAAACTCGAGTGGCATCCCAAATGAGTAATAATTTATTCGTAGCAGCAGTTCCTTGCGAAGTTAATTTCAGCCTCAAGAAAAAGAATCCACGACCTGAGTGCTGTTTTCTGTGCTGGGGACATCATCATCATGAAGGCAGCAGGTTAGTGAAGTGTACATTAACTTATGTATTCCACACAGGGCAGTAGAAACAACTAGGCACCTCACGTGTACTGCATGCACAGTACGGATGTGCTCAGTGACACGTCATCTGCAGTAATGAGGAGGAGGTAAAGAAGGATGAATGTAGTAACACTATCTAACTTTTATTCCCTTTCTCTTGCCGTACCATGAACAGTCTCAGACTTTAGTTTTGTTGAGTTCTGATGCTGAAACCGTTGCGTTTTAGCAACTACAGGTTAGGATCCCAGGTTTTCCTGCGTTGATAAACAGTGTCAGGATTCATGAGATTTCCCACCACCTTAATCTGTACTGTCTTCTAACACACATTTTTTCGGTATGTAGAAATCTGTTCCGGAATCCTGTTTTCTTTCATATCTCGTGGTATGACCATTCCAGTTACTGTCTTACAATGGCTGATTTAGTTACCTGTATAAGATGAGTCTGCCGATGATATTCTTGGCAACTAACGTGCACTGTCGTAGTTGACTGGACAATTTACAACATGCCATATGTAAATTCCAGCTTTCCGTAAACCAATATCATCTTCCACATTTACCAGCTGTAAGATTATTTTGGTATTTGGACAGAACATACACTTCGTGTTAAGGTTGTTGGGAATCCTGTTGATCTTGGCAGAAATGGATTCTGCATAATCCGACCGAGGTGGCTAAGCGGTTCTAGGAGCTTCAGTCTGGAACCGAGTGACGGCTACGGTCGCAGGTTCGAATCCTGTCTTGGGTATGGATGTGTATGATGTCCTTAGGTTAGTTAGGTTTAACAAGATCGAGGAGACTGATGACCTCAGATGTTAAGTCCCATAGTGCTCAGAGCAATTTGACCATTTTTTTTTTCTTCTATATTCTGCGTAGGACAGGTAAACCACTATCGTAGTTTCACCTTGCTCCTCCTCCCCATCGTATGGCACACTGACTGGTTGAGCATGTAGCCATTTTTGCAGTAGACTAGGTACAGATGTTCCTATTCTGAACAGGGTGCATGTCCTGTGTGCAAATGTCTTTATGTTCTTTGGCAATGGGTGATGAAAGCTGCTAGATTTCAGGTGTTAATCGTTGTGTGTTAGTTTGCATCGCACACTGGGACCAAGCGACCGATCTGCTTTCTTGTTGACCAGTACGGCCAGAAACGGCAGCTGACAACCTTTCTCCAGTATGATGATGGACTTTATATAAGGAGACGTGATTTAAGACATTGTAAGAACTCACTATCTCTCGATCATGAGGGCAGATTACCAATTATTTCTTCCGAATACCCAAAGAAACGTGTGTGTTTGTACGAGAGCCATCTCTAATGCTACCTCCCCAAATTTCTCCATTGACGGATTGTCAACCAGTGGAGATAGGGAGCATCCAATGTTCACTCTTCCTGTCTGCTTTTAATATTAGACCCCATAAAAAAAACATCTCAAACCTGTACATGCCTGAACAAGTGTTCCTGAGCATCGTCAGTGCTGTGTGCAGTGGGTTTGAGTGAGTCTTTCAGTGGTTCAGGGATACACAGGGAGTCCAAATCAGAACTGACCATCGTATCAGATTCCGTGATATGTAGTTGCCTCGGACGTTGGAAGAAGATATTCACGTTGTATGAAGTTCCTGTCACATATTAAACTCATGCTCAGTCACATGTAGAGCTAGATCAACGTAAGGAATGTGATACCTGAGCTTCTCCTGGCGTAAACTATGTTCAAAGTACTTACGGGCATTCAGCCAGGTTGAATTTTCGACAACTTCCGATATTTCGGCGGATGCACACTCCGCCATTTTCAAGGCTTAACTGCAACGACCAGACGAAGTGCAGAAAACACGAGAGCTCGGTTCTGCGAGTCTAACAGAAAAGATAACACACACCTAAACAAAAGCCACCAAAGATGAACGAAGTCAGAGCTATCGACAGTAAGAAACTATGGACTGGTAGTTGAGGAAACGTTAACTCTGTCCCTATGTTTTTTAACAAGTGAAAGAGCAGGATTCCAGGCCGAGTTTAAACAAAAGCCTCCATCCCTATTCACAAGGTTGCTAGCCAATTTAATTTCAACAGACTCCTTAATCACACTATCCCAATAGCCGGACGTGCATGCTAATATCTCGGTATTATTATACCACATGGGGTGACCAGTGTCCAAACAATGTTCGGCAATAGCAGATTTGCTAGGCTGCTGTAGTCGCGTGTGTAAATTTTGCACCAACACCGAAGAGTTTGCCGGTAGTGGATTTTATCAGTTCGATTGAACAGGCAGTTTACAAACTACCTCCTGTTGATGCAGAGGATGTCAGGAGGGAGACATGTCGTGTTTTGACTAGGGCTCGTCCACCCAAGAGCAATGTGACATCAGCGGAGAGGGCTGCTTTACGCTCTCTCAGAGCTGATCCGGACATTGTCATTTTACCTGCTGACAAGGGCAATGCCACCGTTGTTTTGAACAAACATGACTATGTACAAAAGATGAATTGTTTATTATCTGACTCAGCGTATCGCAGGATCGATGCTGACCCCACGAAAAGCGTTGAGAGGAAGACCAACAACCTCCTGAAGAAAAGTGTTTTGCCACAGGACACTATCAAGAGTCTTAACACCTATAGTGCTGTTCCCCCCAGGTTATACGGCCTTCCGAAACTGCATAAGGAAGGGGTCCCTCTCCGCCCCATAGTCAGCAATATCGGTGCTCCAACATATCGTGTGGCTAAGCACCTTGCTTCAATGTTAAGCCCACAAGTTGGACGTTGTGAACATCATATTAAGAACTCAGCTGACATCTTACGGCGTTTGGAGGGAATGCAGTTGAATGACTCTGATATGTTAGTAAGTTTTGATGTGGTCTCGCTCTTTACTCGCGTTCCTTTGTCTGATTCGTTGCGGTTAATTGAAGTGAAGTTTGGACTGGAACTAACTAATTTGTTCCGACATGTGTTGACGTCCACGTATTTCTTATTCAATGACCAGTATTACGAGCAGACAGATGGAGTTGCGATGGGTAGCCCGTTATCTCCTGTGATTGCAAATCTGTTCATGGAAGACTTCGAGGAGCGTGCATTGGAGTCGGCGCCATTGAAACCTGCCTGTTTTTTCAGATACGTTGACGATACTTTTGTTGTTTGGCCGCATGGCAGGGAGAATTTGAATGCCTTTCTAGAACATCTAAACTCGATCCACCCCAACATTCGTTTTACCATGGAGGTGGAAGAGGATGGTTGCCTTCCCTTTCTTGACGTTTTGGTTAGGAGGAAGGTGGATGGATCGTTGGGCATGCGGTTTATAGGAAGCGTACTCACACTGACTTGTATCTGCAGGCGGACAGTTGTCATCATCCGGCCCAACGTGAAGGGGTACTTCGTACCCTGGTACACAGGGCACATGTCATCTCCGACGTTGAGACTTTGCCTGCGGAGCTGGCCCATCTTGAGGCTACCTTCTGCCACAATGAGTATAGTGAAAGACAGATTGAACGGGCGTTGCGATATCAACCAACTGTGCGCCAGGTGACTGATGATAATTCTCAGTTGACTCCTAAATCTATTGCCATTTTGCCCTACATAGGAAGCACTTCAAACAAGATAGGTCGTATTTTACGGAAATAGAATGTGAAATGTGTTTTCCGACCTCCATCTAAGATTAAAGCGCTTTTGGTGTCTGTTAAGGATGATCTTGGTTTACGTAAGGCAGGTGTTTATCGCATTCCTTGTAGCTGTGGCATGGCATACATTGGTCAGACCATCAGGACCGTGGAGGACCGGTGTATTGAACATAAACGGCACACGCGACTACATCAGCCTAGCAAATCTGCTATTGCCGAACATTGTTTGGACACTGGTCACCCCATGTGGTATAATAATACCGAGATATTAGCATGCACGTCCGGCTATTGGGATAGTGTGATTAAGGAGTCTGTTGAAATTAAATTGGCTAGCAACCTTGTGAATAGGGATGGAGGCTTTTGTTTAAACTCGGCCTGGAATCCTGCTCTTTCACTTGTTAAAAAACATAGGGACAGAGTTAACGTTTCCTCAACTACCAGTCCATAGTTTCTTACTATCGATAGCTCTGACTTCGTTCATCTTTGGTGGCTTTTGTTTAGGTGTGTGTTATCTTTTCTGTTAGACTCGCAGAACCGAGCTCTCGTGTTTTCTGCACTTCGTCTGGTCGTTGCAGTTAAGCCTTGAAAATGGCGGAGTGTGCATCCGCCGAAATATCGGAAGTTGTCGAAAATTCAACCTGGCTGAATGCCCGTAAGTACTTTGAACAACGTAAGGAATGATTACATGGTTCTCCAGCTCTTGTAACGGTACGTTACACTGGTCAGCCAAAACATTATGACCACCGACTACTATCAATATAGACCTCTACAGGCAATAACTGCGTCACCTGGCAAGGAATGACTGATCGTTAGGCAGACATACGTTCCATGTAGTATCAGTGAGTGTGCTGTCCATGTGTAGAATGGGGAAGGCTGATGATCTACCTGAGTTTGACCGAGGGCAGAGTGCGATGGCCTAGAGGCTCGACACAAGCATTTCGGAAACTGTATTACTTGTGGAGTGGTCGAGGAGTGCTGCAGTGACTCCCTTTAAGACGTGGCGAAACGAAGGTGAAGTCAAGTCCCAATGAATTGGTATTGGGCTGTAACTCCACATTACAGATGCTGGATGTCATAAGTTTGAGTCTCGTAACAAATAAATACCCCACTCATACGGTTATAGTTGGTGGGGACTTCAACCTACCCTCGGTATGTTGGCAAAAATACTTGTTCAAAACCGGTGGTAGGCACAAAACGTCTTCCGAGATTGTCCTAAATGCATTCTCCGAAAATTATTTCGAGCAGTTAGTCCACGAACCCACGCGAATTGTAAATGGTTGCGAAAACACACTTGACCTCTTGGCCACAAACAATCCAGAGCTGATAGAGAGCATCATGACTGATACAGGGATTAGTGATCACAAGGTCATTGTAGCTAGGCTCAATACCATTTCTTCCAAATCCATCAGAAACAAACGCAAAATAATTTTATTTAAAAAAGCGGATAAAGTACCACTAGAAGCCTTCCTAAAAGACAATTTCCATTCCTTCCGAACTGACTATGCGAATGTAGACGAGATGTGGCTCAAATTCAAAGATATAGTAGCAACAGCAATTGAGATATTCATACCTCATAAATTGGTAAGAGATGGAACGGATCCCCCGTGGTACACAAAAAAGGTCCGAACGCTGTTGCAGAGGCAACGGAAAAAGCATGCGAGTTCAGAAGAACGCGAAATCCTGAAGATGGGCTAAAATTTACAGACGCGCGAAATTTGGCACGTACTTCGATGCGAGATGTCTTTAATAGGTTCCACAACGATACATTGTCTCGAAATTTGGTAGAAAATCCGAAGAAATTCTGGTCGTATGTAAAGTACACAAGCGGCAAGACGCAGTCAATACCTTCGCTGCGCAGTGCCGATGGTACTGTTATCGACGACTGCGCCGCTAAAGCGGAGTTATTGAACGCAGTTTTCCGAAATTCCTTCACCAGGGAAGACGAATGGAATATTTCAGAATTTGAAACACGAACATCTGCTAGCATGAGTTTCTTAGAAGTAGATACCTTAGGGGTTGCGAAGCAACTCAAATCGCTTGATACGGGCAAGTCTTCAGGTCCAGATTGTATACCGATTAGGTTCCTTTCAGATTACGCTGATACTATAGCTCCCTACTTAGCACTCATATACAACCGCTCGCTCACCGATAGATCTGTACCTACAGATTGGAAAATTGCGCAGGTCGCACCAGTGTTCAAGAAGGGTAGTAGGAGTAATCCATTTAACTACAGACCTATATCATTGACGTCGGTTTGCAGTAGGGTTTTGGAGCATATACTGTATTCAAACATTATGAATCACCTCGAAGGGAACGATCTATTGACACGTAATCAGCATGGCTTCAGAAAACATCGCTCTTGTGCAACGCAGCTAGCTCTTTATTCGCACGAAGTAATGGCCGCTATCGACAGGGGATCTCAAGTTGATTCCGTATTTCTAGATTTCCGGAAAGCTTTTGACACCGTTCCTCACAAGCGACTTCTAATCAAGCTGCGGAGCTATGGGGTATCGTCTCAGTTGTGCGACTGGATTCGTGATTTCCTGTCAGGAAGGTCGCAGTTCGTAGTAATAGACGGCAAATCATCGAGTAAAACTGAAGTGATATCAGGTGTTCCCCAGGGAAGCGTCCTGGGACCTCTACTGTTCCTGATCTATATAAATGACCTGGGTGACAATCTGAGCAGTTCTCTTAGGTTGTTCGCAGATGATGCTGTAATTTACCGTCTAGTAAGGTCATCCGAAGACCAGTATCAGCTGCAAAGCGATTTAGAAAAGATTGCTGTATGGTGTGTCAGGTGGCAGTTGACGCTAAATAACGAAAAGTGTGAGATGATCCACATGAGTTCCAAAAGAAATCCGTTGGAATTCGATTACTCGATAAATAGTACAATTCTCAAGGCTGTCAATTCAACTAAGTACCTGGGTGTTAAAATTACAAACAACTTCAGTTGGAAGGACCACATAGATAATATTGTCGGGAAGGCGAGCCAAAGGTTGCGTTTCATTGGCAGGACACTTAGAAGATGCAACAAGTCCACTAAAGAGACAGCTTACACTACACTCGTTCGTCCTCTGTTAGAATATTGCTGCGCGGTGTGGGATCCTTACCAGGTGGGATTGACGGAGGACATCGAGAGGGTGCAAAGAAGGGCAGCTCGTTTTGTATTATCGCGTTATAGGGGAGAGAGTGTGGCAGATATGATACACGAGTTGGGATGGAAGTCATTACAGCATAGACGTTTTTCGTCGCGGCGAGACCTTTTTACGAAATTTCACTCACCAACTTTCTCTTCCGAATGCGAAAATATTTTGTTGAGCCCAACCTACATAGGTAGGAATGATCATCAAAATAAAATAAGAGAAATCAGAGCTCGAACAGAAAGGTTTAGGTGTTCGTTTTTCCCGCTCGCTGTTCGGGAGTGGAATAGTAGAGAGATAGTATGATTGTGGTTCGATGAACCCTCTGCCAAGCACTTAAATGTGAATTGCAGAGTAGTCATGTAGAGATGGCCGGCCGCGGTGGTCTAGCGGTTCTAGGCGCTCAGTCCGGAACCGCGTGACTGCTACGGTCGCAGGTTCGAAACCTGCCTCAGGCATGGATGTGTGTGATGTCTTTAGGTTAGTTAGGTTTCATTAGTTCTCAGTTCTACGGGACTGATGACCTCAGAGCCATTTGAACCTTTTTTTTAAGATGGGCAGACTGTTAAAACAGGACATACGGCGAGGTGTGGCTGCATCAGTATCAGACCTTAATGCTGGATAGAGTTCAAATGTGTCTGAACACACAGTGCACCGAACACTGCTAAGGATGGGCCTTCGCAGGCGACGAAACATGCATGTGTCAATGTTATCACTATGACATCAGCAACTATGACTAAAATGGAAATAAGACAATCGTCACTGGACGCTGGCGCAGTGTAAGAGCGTTGCATGGTCTGATGGATGCCGATATCATCTTCACCATGCCGGTGGGTGAGTGCGAACCCGTCGTCTTCCAGAAGAACTGCTCTTTGACACCGGGACAGTGACAAGCTGGCGGCGGCTCTGTTATGATATGAGGAATATTCATATGGTTATCTAACGGTCCAGTGGACCTCGTGACGTCCAGGGAGTATCTTACACTGGTTGCAAACCGGTACACTTTTCATGACGATCATCTTTCCCAACGGCAGTGGTATTTTTCAACAAGTTAATGCGCCATTTCACAAGGCTATGGATGTGATGGAGTGGTTTGAAGAACACAGTGGGGAGTTCCAGGTGATCTGCTGGCCCCTCATCTCATCTCAGATCGGAATCCCGTCCACTGCATCTGTGATGTGACTTAACCTTTCTTTGGAGCCCATCGCTCCCTCCCCAGAATTTACAGTTATCAAACACATGTATTTTTTTTAATTTTTTTTTTTTTTGCGTAGCCTCTGTTCCTTGAGTTCCAGAACGTCTACAGAACATTGGAATAGAGATCAAAATATACATCATTTCCGCCCTTTTTATTGCACATGGAAACCACACACTGCATGTTGTACCACCATACAGCAAGACCTTCGGAGCTGATGGTCTAGTTTGCTGGACACACCGGTACCTTTAATACCCAGTAACACGCACTCTTGCATTGATGCATGCCTGTATACTTCCAGACATACTAACAACAAATTCACTGAGTCATTGTCGGTCCAGATTGTCCCACTCCTCAACAGAGATTTGACGTAGATCCCTCAGACTGGTTACTGGTCACGTCGTCCATTAACAGCCATTTTCAATCCATCCCAGGCATTTTCGATAGGGTTCATGTCTGGAAAACATTCCGGCCATTCTAGTAGAGCGATGTCGTTATCCTGAAGGAAGTCAGTCACAAGATGTGCACGATTGAGGCGCTATTTGTCGTCCATGAAGAAGAATGCCTAGCCTGTATGCTGCCGATATGGTAGATCCATCGGTTGGAGGATGGCATTCAAGTATCATACAGCCGTTACGGCGCCTTCCATGACCACCAGCGACGTGCGTCAGCCCCACATAATGCCACCTGAAAACAGCACTCAAACCTCCACCTGGCTGTACTTGCTGGACAGTGTATCTCAAGCGTTCAGCCTGACCAGGTTATCTCCAAACACGTCTCCGACGATAGTCTGCTTGAAGGCATATGCGATACACATCGGTGATGAGAACATGATGGCAATCCTGAGCACTCCATTCGGCATGTTGTTGGGACTATCTGTATCGCACTCCACGGTTTAGAGGTTGCAAAGATAGACCTCGCCATTTACGTCGGTAGTGAAGTTGCTCATCATTTAGCAGCTGCGCAAAGTTTGAGTCGGAACACGTCATTCAGTGGGTGCACGAGTAGCATTATTCAACATGGTGGCGTTGCTGTCAGGGTTCCACCGAGCCATAATCGTAGGTAGCGGTCATCCACTGCAGTAGTAACCCATCGTCGGCCTGAGCGAAGCATGTCATGGACAGTTCCTGTCTCTCTGTATCTCCACCATGTGCGAACATCATCTCTTTCGTACACTTCAAGACGTCTGGACACTTCCCTTGTTGAAAGTCCTACCTGGAACAAAGTAACAAATCGGACACGATCGAACCGCGATATTGACCGTCTAGGCATTGCTGTACTACATACACCACGAGACGTATACCTCCTTCCTGGTGGACTGAGTGGAACTGATGCGCTGTCGAAAGTCCTCCGTCTAATAGGCGCTGTTCATGCATGGTTGCTTACATCTTTCGGCGAGTTTAGTGATATGTCTGAACAGTCAAAGTGGCTGTGTCTGTGGTACAATGTTCACAGTCAACATCTGTCTTCAGAAGTTCTGGGAACTGGGGTGGTGCAAAACTTGTTTTGATGTGTGTAAATATCCTTTACTTTACGTCTATGGTCATAATTCTTTTTTCGACAGACTACCTGTTTCGGTCCATAATGACCAACCTCAGATGTATTTTATGAAAACATGTTTAATGCACTGCACCCGTAGTGGCATCGTCAAATTTGCTTCCCTGCCACGACACGTGGCCGCTGTTATCCGTGACAAAGTTCGACGTGCCAACTGTTAGGTGGATGGTCGTAATGCTCTGGCTGATTAGCGTATTTGATAATTCTGACTGAAGTAATCTTCCAAATAAAGCGACTGAAAGTGGGTATCAAGATAGAAGACAGTGCTAATTTATCCCCAAACATTACGGATAGCAAGGAAAACTATAATTAATGTCGGCATATCCTGACATAATAAAAAGAAATATGGTATAATGTTACCTATAACTTGAGTGACAGAAGTGGAATATTGACGTAATATACCTCATATGAACATTTATTAATAAGGGCAACATCAATATAAAAATGACGATTACCTGACATTGTCAGTTGTATTGGAGGCGATTTCAGAATATAAACATGGTCGTTCTTCTTAGTACAGAAGTTAAGTTTCCCAGACTGCACAAAATTACGCAATGATTACAGTCGACGAAACAGATTGGTTCTGTAGGTTGTGTTTTTTTTTTTTTTTTTCAAATGATCGAAGGATGGCAATTTAATTTCACTGAAACTAGTAATCCTCTGGGCAATTAATAAGAAGAACATTAGAAAATTAACTTAATACTCTGTGTGGTTAAACGTCATGGGAAAGCACTTCATTTGAATTTAGTCGTCAGCTGCTGAAACTGTTGCGATGCAGTAGTATCAATATGATACCGACTAAATAGGCTGCTGACGGCCACATTGAAGTAGACAAAGATCTGAAGCACAGTAAACTGTAGATCACCCAGCATGGCTCTTCGGGGGAGATGTCATGTCCACGCTTCAGAGACGTCTAGGGAGGCGGTTAGGTAGGTCGAAAAACTGTCTGCGTTTCACCATTGAAACTGAAGACATTGGGAATCGTACATCTTCTGCTAACTTCAGTCTTCTCCGGGATAATGTGTATTGTAGCGATTAGCATCCCAGGTTCAGGATCTGTTAAGTCGAGGCGTACAGGCGTGATCGCTACACAAATCTCTGAAATAAATTGTTCAGATATCTATAAAGTCACGCAAATAGTGCATCTAACAGCAAAATTTTAGCACGTCTTCTAATGGACAGTTCAACCGGCGACATTTGAGTATTTAGTTATATGCATCCAAATGTTCAGCAGCAACAGATGCACCTCACTGTGAAGGTACAGCTGCTAACATACACGAATGCTATAGTATCGAACGAACTTCTAGGAACATAAATAGCCTTGTCATGAAAACTATGAAACACTGTAAGGGAATCCTGTTTTCGTATATACACTTCCACACGAATTTCTTTCACAAGCAGAGTGTTTTTTGTACCTCAAGAAAAGCTGATACTTTCTCGAAGCACCAAGTTAAAGGTAAATTACGTAAAATGTTTTTAAACAAGCATAAAAAGAAAGAGTAGATGCAAAAATTTTGTTATTTCTTTTGGTTCAAATGGCTCTGAGCACTACGGGACTTAACATCTGTGGTCATCAGTCCCCTAGAACTTAGAACTACTTAAACGTAACTAACCTATGGACATCACACACATCCATGCCCGAGGCAGGATTCGAACCTGCGACCGTAGCGGTCACGCGGTTCCAGACTGAAGCGCCTAGAACCGCACAGCCACACCGACCGGCGAAATGTAGGTCTCAGAATCACTGCTCATTACACTGCCAACAGCAAATGCCCTTTGTTTACTTTCTGTACGTCTTCGTCCCGTAAATATTCAGTGCATAAAATATTTCTTTTCCAAGTCCAATTCACTTGGTCAGTTGTAAGCTAGCAAAAGGTTACCTAGTTCGCTACTCAAAATAACTTCTTTTTTTTCTTCAGTTTGTCCTATTTCGCCATTAGACCATGCAAAGTATCTGGAAGAAAAACGAAACGACTTGAAAAAGTTAATTGCGACAGAAGAGTTTTATTATTAACACATGAGATATTTCAGTGTGTTCTAGTACCTGACAAACGGTCGTATTTATGAACGATGTGCAATAGATATTATTGCTGAGCAACAAACGTTTTTATATTGCTGGGTCGCCTTCTGTCAGGCATAGATCATTTCGGATTGAGTCACACGCTATGTGGTAGAAACGCTTGATGTTATTACTAATACTGCAGGCAATGTCCTTGAAAAAAGCGGCAGTAGCACTTAGGCCTCAAAGAGAAATGTCAGGAAGGTTCTTCCACATCAATGTTTTCTCCGTATGTTACCGCGTCATATTGCACGAAAGTACTGCTGGAGGAAACCAACGTTCCGGCTACGGTTGCAGATGTCTTCTTCTGGGTCTACAGGCGAGCTCTAGCTATGCAGTGTCTTCTACTGCGTTGTAGGAAGACAGTAACCTCTGTTGTCTATTGGCTCTCACAATACTTTTCGGGTAAGGATGCGGACTGCTTCCATATTGGTCGCAGGTTCCAGGACTTGCTAGCCTCGACTAAGGACAAAGTGGATGCATTACACACTGCAGGAGTGTACAAGGTGGAACGCGCATGTGGAGAGGCATACATCCGCGAGACTGGCAGGGTAATAGCAACGCTCATTCGGAAACACAAGTGCTATATTCATCTAGGGCAACACAACAAATCCACAGTGGCAGAACATTAGCATGATCGTGGAGAAGAAATAAAATTCAGCGAAGCCTGTGTGTTGACCTAGCAGGCGGTTTTGACGGAACGAAAAAACACAGAGGTCACTGAAATACTAAAACACCCTAAGGACATGAGTATAGAGGATGGACTCGGGCCTGCCCTATCTTGGCTGCCAGCAAGCAGATCCCAACAGACCGCACGGTCAACACGAGGCCCCAGCACTGCCGGAGAGAAACAGCCGCCGTGCGGCCTACGTCCAGCATTTGGCAAACAGCAGTCAACTGCTCATTCGCCTGTCACCACTAGTCATGGTACAGAATACGATAGCAAACAGACAACAGAGATTACACTCTCTCTCCACCACAGGAACCTATTAAAATAACGTTTCCTGTCTTTCTTCCTTAAGTGAGCAATGAACTAAACTATCTTCCTAATGTTATGACGTAATGGGATGCGCAGTGAGGAGTAATAACAAAATACAAGGGATACTGCATGGCTAGAGCCAACCAGTAGACCCTGAAGATGGCCACTGCAACCGTGGATGAAACGTTGGTTTTCTCCAGCACTAGTTTTATACAATATGACCCGGTACCATACCTAGAAAACTTTTATGTCGACTGGTTCTGGCCGTTGAATCCTGCGCACTTATAGGAGCGCGCTTCTTAACGTGCATCTTATAAGATGTATATGTATCTCAAACATCCAATTTTATGTAAATATACTGCACATGTATATAAATACGGGTTTTTTACCACTTTCCTACATTTTATGTTGTTGTGTTAATTTATGTTATTGTCACCTCTGTTCTTAAACGTTGGCCAAAGAGTAGAGAGTATTACATTGTAGTTTGGTTGTGAGAGTAATGACGCAGGTGTATGGAGGCGTTTTCCACACTTTGCAGGAGCTAGCATTGGTCGGCTGCGTTTATTGTTCAGTATACCGTATTAAATTTAGTGCAGTTATTATGTTGCTAGTACAAGGTCTTTAAAGAAATTAAAAACTGTCACCATGAATGAGTGGTGGGAATTAAGCGGAGCTCTTGAAACAAATGCAGTCATTTATCCGCATCTGACGACTTTTACGTTAACCTGTAAACGTCGCAAAGCCTTCCTTGAATGAATGAACGAGTTCCTACCACCAATTGATGTTTGCGACACCTCTCGCCACGCAGCCCGCAAGTTAGGAGTATTATATCCAAAGAGTATTATATCCAAAGAGAGGGTATACGAAGAACTTGTTATCTGTACATAACCTTTGTAAGAGTAAGAGAAATGAGTTTCCATAGTCTGTTGGTGTTGGTTACGTTTATTAAGTTTTGTGCCACGAAAATGTAGCAAGGAATGCCCATTTTTAAGAAGAGCATGGTCCTGAACTTAATGACATTGCTACCGCCTGGAAAGGAGATATAAGTTATAAAACTGCCGCTAAGACTTTATGTTAAATTTTATAAAATTGCTGCTTAAAGTGCGCAGCAAGGAACCCAGTAGGGAAAAAGCAGTGGTAGCTTCATTTTATTCCGTAGTTTTTCTTCGTTGAATCAAAACAGAACTCGTCTTAATAATAATAATTACGAAAGAACTTTATACGATAAACGTCAGATGAGATGAGCATTTTGTCTTGAATTCAAATCTAGTACCACAAACAATGAATTGAAAACATCTACTGGTTAAAAAAGTGTACTGAGACACCCGCTATTTGTCTCGCTAAATTGGTAACATTCAAAATTTACATCCACGCAAGAAAAAACGTTTCAAATTTCAAACTTTGTGTAATGATTGGTACACCTAATATTTCAATGTTATTCGTCCTGTTAAATCAGAGGAAACAGTCCTACTTTTGATGGCAAATATGGACACTGATAAAAGGTTTCTGATTGATAACTGTAACATGTTGCCAGATTCTATCAGAGAGGTGAACGAGGGAATTCTGTACGAGAAATTAATACTATCTGTTGCTGGATTATTACATTTAAAATCCATGGTGCGAGCAATACACATTCACGAACTTCCGTATGTATAACTGAGATAGAGTTTCAAATTGTAACCGATGTAATTCATACTCTGTAGAGAAAGGTTTCATATATACGGGTACTTACAGGATGACTATTACTATATGAAATAAAATCGTCATACAGTAACTTGTAAAAGGTGAACGTTAAGAGTTCTAAACTGCAAGGTCGGCCGAGGCATAATGGAAATTAGTATGGGCATGGGTATTGTTTGATTTAGCTACGAAGCCCACTATTATGTGAATGGATTCGTCAACAAGAAAATTTGGTGAATTGGGGGACGGAATCCGCATTTCACGATAGAGAAATCTCTTCACCCTCACCGTGTGACTGTCTGGTGCGCAATGTGCAGTCACAAAAAATCGATGCGATATTCCGTGATGCCACGGTGACTACCGAACGGCACGTGACGGTTTTGGAAGATGATTTCATCCCCACTATCTAAAGTGACCCAGATTTCGACAAGATGGGGATCATCTGAGGTGGAGCTCGACCCCATCGAAGCAGGAGATAGTCGAATGTCCTGGAGGAGCACTTCAGTGACCTCTTTCTGGCTCTGAGGTACCCAGAGCTCACTAGCATTGGCCCAGATCTGCAGCCATATTCTCTTGATCTGAACTCATGCGACTCCTGTTTGTGAGGCTATATTAAGGGCAAAGTGTGCCGCAATAACCCCAAAACCATTTCTGAGCTGAAAACATTCGGGAGGTCATCAATAGCATCGCTGTTCCCACTTCTCAACGGGTCATTAAGAATTCCGCTATTCGTGTGCGCCACATCATCGTCAATGGTGGTACATACATCGAACATGTCACAACCTAAATCCGAATATATGTAGTGACGTCTACATGTTGAATAAAATTTATGCACACCGTAATTTTTAACTAAATTAGGTTTTTTTAAATAGTTCTACAACTTTCTCCTTGTAATATATTCAATAAATTGCCATATACGAGCAAGTAAAATGCGCGAAGGGCATAGCTTCTTTTGACTCGAGACCAAAGGCACGTTATATAGTATACGTCATAATTTTGTTCAGAATAGGTTAAGTATCATCCTAAGAATATGCCAAGTAATTTTAGAAGAAACGTACCTCTTTTTCTCATTTGAAAACGACAAAACCTGTACAAGATGGCAGTGTAGTAGGGCAGGTGGTATATCTACACAGAACGTAACTGCGCTTCGTTCTAATCTCATTTATAACTGCGTCTTGTGTGATGATATTCATTTTTTACACTTACAGCGAGTGAACATCTTTATTGAGAGCAAGCTGTGCAAGGGGAAGCATGCTTCACATGCTTCAATGTGTTCAGTTGGTGTGGCCAGCTTTGCCATATCCGCAACGTTTCAATCCCCCTCCCCCCACTTGCACGCCACCCCCATGTCCTACCTCGCCACCTCCATCACTTTCAGCTGCCCCTCAGCTGCTCCAACCACCATAACAGGGAGCTCACCCACCACCCCCATCCCCTATTTACCCTTCCCTCCTTGTCCACCACACTCCTGCACCATTTCCGGCTCTCACTTCCACTGACTCCCCCTCACTCCTAGCTGTCGCCCCATCGCCATCTTCAGACTTTGCACCACTTACTGTTCCTCATACGACAGGCTCCCAGCATGCACGGATTTCCGCCCTTTGTGCCAAAGTCTCAGCGACAACCATGCTGCCACACCCTGCATCACCTGCCACGCAGGAAGGACCTGCTCCCCACTATCACCAGCTGAAACCCATCCCTCAGACCACTCCCCACACTGCCCTGTCCAAGAAACCTGCATAACACTCTAATGTTGACCCCACTCCCACCATCTCCACAAAGAAAACCCCTGATCCCCATGACTCACACTTCTCCATGGACACGACCCCAGACCCAACCCCTACTACCCGTTCTACCCACACCTTCCGCATCTCCAATCCTGGCACTCAATTACCCGATGTCTGCACCCTCAATCTGGCCATCCGTAAACACTTCCCGAATGCCCTGACCTGCCTTCTCATTCCTTCAAGTCTTCATGAAATCCCCCAATGCCTTCTTACACACTGATCTCCTCTCCAAAACCCCATGTATAAAGTTTGGGACCTATCAAACTCCATCCTCTCCCTGACAGCCTCAACCTCCACATCTGCCAAATTTCACCGCCGTGAGCACAAAGCTAGCCCCATGGCCACAGACGCTGAGGTGGTGGCCTATCACATCTTTAACGATGCCTGGACAAATTACTTAGTGTGCCTCTTCACCAAATCTCCTCCATTGACCACCTTCATACAGAGGGAGCCGTAATCTACAATAGACGTCATAAAGTGGATCCTTCCTGTTACCCCTTCCAATTCTACCACCACCAAAGCTGCCTAAAGTACAACAACCCTGTCACTGCTGCCTGCAAGAGCCCCTCTACCTGTTCCCACTGGAAACCTTCCCACTTCTTGAAGAACTGTCCCCACCTCACCTCTCTCCGCTTCTGTAATACCTGTAATGAACCCCATGCTACCCACTCCTCAAAATGTAAAGCAAAACCTCCTCACGTCACTCCTGAGCTCACTGTCCCTGTCCGCGCCATAGTTGAACCATCCACCCCATGAACTTGCTCCGCACTCCCCCTACTTCAGAGGATATCATCCGATATGTCACCATAGTCCTCCAGAACACCCACAACTCAATGCAACCATTCCATTTCCCAATTCGCCCTTGCTGCCCGTTCCATCTTCCACCACACCACCTATTCCACCTACTCACACAACTAGGCCAACTACACCTTCACCACCTTACCACCCTCATCTAAATCTCCCCTAGCATTGCGTGACAGTATTACAGCATCTTTTACCATAACATCTGCTCCATGCACACCCACAAACTCTTCTTCCTCTCCAATCTCCATTGACACCAGGTGGATACCTTTATCCCAAATGAAACCTTCCTTCAACCCCATATCTCCATCTCCACAGCTCCTTACACCCACCAATAACCCATATCTTCTCTGGTACATGGTACGGTTGACATCAGCCATCTTAAGCATTTCCCTGTTAGGCCCAAACCTCTCCTCAACATTTCTGCTTAGCATCTCGCCCTCAGCCCTTCATTCCTCACCCTTACTGTCACATGTGCCACCATCTACATCCACCCTAGTAACCTCTCAGCGATTTTTCCCCACCCTAACATGTGCCACCATCCACATCTGCCCTACTACTTTCATCCTGTACCACGTGGCACGTCGCAGGGATGTTAGCAGCCACCTCAAGCACCTCCCTATTTTGTCCCAACTCTCCTCAACATCTCTGTCACGCATCAAACCCTTACTGTCACATTTGATACCACCTACATCTGCCCTAGTAGCCCTACCACCTATGATTTTGTTGTGGTTGACAGGAGAGCCAACCACTTGGTACTAAAGGAGGCCGAGATGCATGCGTTTTAGCTCACGTAGGCAGCCGTGAAATCTGGAATATGACAAGGGAATTAGAATTGAGAAAAACGGACGTAGCTGGTGGAATCATTAACTTTAATCCATTAATGACGAACGTCGCTCTTTATGGAACATGATTCACAATATCAATAGTACGGATACTGGCGCCTTGCTAGGTCGAAGCAAATAACGTAGCAGAAGGCTATGCTAACTATCGCCTCGGCAAATGAGAGCGCAATTTGTCAGTGAACCATCGCTAGCAAAGTCGGCTGTACAACTGGGGCGAGTGCTAGGAAGTCTCTGTAGACCTGCCGTGTGGCGGCGCTCAGTCTGCAATCACTGATAGTGGCGACACGCGGGTCCGACGTATACTAACGGACTGCGGCCGATTTAAAGGCTACCACCTAGCAAGTGTGCTGTCTGGCGGAGACACCACATTTTTCCCCCGCAAATCGGCGTACGGTTGTGGCGTAAGGCTTCCGCCCGCCATGGGGAGGACCCCATGATGACGTAAGCGACGAGGTGAGGAGCCTAACAATAGGCGAGGCTGTGCCACCCGCACCCTGCCATTCGGACCGCGGGGAGCCTGGAAACGCCTAAAAACCTGCTCCAGGGTGCACGCCAACATGCGGTGTATGCGCCCGTAGTGAGACAGGAGGGGCCGAAGGGTCGTCCTCCATCGGGCCGGGGTACCCGACGGTCGAAGACGACATGTAGTCCGGAGCGGGCAAGAGTTCCATGTCGTAGGACAACTGGTCATGGGAAGCGATCGGCTGCGCGTGACCCAGGGCGGCGCCCGGCGGTTGCAGCGACGCGTCCAATGGAGGCGTCAACGGCGGGAGAACAGGCGGCGGCGGCGGCGATGGCGGCGGCGCGTCGCCATGGGGCAAAATGGAAGGCAGCGTCGGTAACACGTGGGGCTGAGGCGAGCCAGTAAATGGGTCCCCGGGGCGCTGACCGGACGGCACCGTCGCTGAAAGCAAACGGCGAGCGGCAGATCCCGTGCGACGACAGAGGCGGAGCTCATTGAGATGCCGACGCATGTCACCAGAGGCCCCGAAAACCAGATACATAGCGTGTCCGAGGCAACGAAGAATGCGCCCTTCGAGCCAACGCCGTGAACCTCGATATTGGCGATAGTAGACAACGTCGCCGGGAGCAAAATCAGGTGTCTCCTGCAGCACAGGAACCTCACGCAGCGGATGTAGCGAAGACATCAAGGTTCGATGACGATTACCATGGAGCAACTCAGCCGGCGAGCGACCATCTCGGGGCTGAGAGTAATACCAGGACAAAAAGACCAATAACGCGCCCTCCCAAGAATGCGACTCTTTCAACTTCACCATCTGTGACTTGAAAGTCCTGACCAATCGTTCAGCGGCACCGTTTGACTGTGGCGAAAACGGCGCGGACTTCAGATGTTGAATACCATTGGCCTTGTAGAATGACTGAAATTCTGCGGACATGAATTGTGGGCCATTGTCGGAAACAATAGTCTGTGGAAAACCTTCAATGCAAAAGATAGCGGATAACACTTGGATGGTGGCAGATGGCGTCGTGGAAGACATCCGGACAGCAAAACGAAAATTACTGAATGAATCTACCACAACCAACCATCGAGCATTCCAGAATGGACCAGCAAATTCAATGAGTAAGCGTTGCTAAGGGGAAGTGGCTTTTGCCCATGCAAAGAATTTCCACGGTGGTGCTGATTGTTGTTCGGCACACAGCATGCAAGAAGAGCACATATTCGTAATCGCGGCATCGATTCGGAACCAAGTAAAATGCTGACGAGCAAGTTGTTTCGCTCTCACTATACCCCAATGTCCTTTGTGGAGAAGCTGTAAGACAGAGGACTGTAACGAACGTGTCACCACGACCCTGGACTGATCATTATCAGAACGCAACAGCAAAACACCACGTCATACAAAAATCTCTCCTTGTGAGCAAAAAATGGCGAACCAACGGGTCCTCGATCCGTGACTTTGACAAGGGCCATTGCATAGCAACAAAACGCAGAACGGGAGCAAGGACAGGGTCGGCAGCTGTGGCAGTAGCTACACGACGAAAATCAATCGGAAACGATTCGACCACGTCATGGGTTTCCGCATCAATGAACATGCAAGCAACTTCGGAGGAATCGAACGCCCTATCCGCAGCAACAGGCAAGCGGGACAACGCATCGGCGTTTGCATGCTTAGCAGTGGACCGATACAAGTTATCGAAGCGGTACTGCAAGAGGAAAATAGACCAGCGAATGAATTTCTGCGCTGTACGTGGAGGTACAGGCTTGGTCGGATGAGAAAGCGAAGTCAAAGGTATGTGGTCCGTGATGATGGTAAAGTGACGACCATACAAGAAATCATGAAACTTTGTAACACCAAATACGAGAGCCAATGCTTCTTTCTCGATCTGTGAATAGTTTCTTTGCGCAGATGAAAGTGTCATGGCGGCTGCAGTGTAACACGTGTTAAGTTCGGCTCGCGAAATTTAGTCGAATTCGAAGGTGTTCTCGCAGGTGGTGTTGTCTAGTACAAGTGGAAATCGTGTAAACAACAGTGTTCTGTGCAGTAGTGCTATTTTTCTTTCTGTGCTCCACCAATATCTTCGAGAAAATGGCAAACAGAAGAGTGAACATCAGCGCGTCCAGCAGCGAGGAAGCAGCAGTTGTGGCGGGCTCGCTCCTGGCGGAAGGTGTGGCCGCGGCTCCCGGTATAGCGGAGCTGGTCCGCTCTGAGGTAAACGCTGCGCTTCGCGATAAAAACAATCTCGATCTGATAGCAGGCACTATATCAGATACTGTAACGGCAGCAGTATTGGCCAAAATGCTTGAAACTGTTGAGGCCAATACTGCCAAAATTACAGCACTAAAACAGTCTGTGTCTGAATACGAGAAAAAGGTACGAGAGTTGGAAGTGAAACTATCTGCGCCACAGACGAGCTAGAACAGTACCAAAGGCGAAATAATCTACGACTGTTTGGAGTAGCAGAAAATAAAGAAGAAGACACAGACAACCTCTTTATACAGGTTGCGCGTGAAAAATTAGCCGTTGAAGTGATCAAGGCAGACATTGACAGGAGCCACCGGGTGGGACCAAAACTACCAGGTGCTACCAAACCTCGTCCAATAATAATTCAATTTGTGTCGTACCGAAAAAGGGCTGAGATCTTTACCCAGAAGAAGAAGTTAGCAAGGACAGGGCTTACAATAAGGGAAGATCTGACACACGAGCGGCTAAATATTTTAAACAGTGCCATATCCCATTTCGGTCTTCAGAATGTGTGGACTCAGGATGGCAGAGTAATCATTAAGACTGCAGCTGGAAAGAAGACAGTCACAAACATGACAGAACTAAATAGCATTAAGTGAACCTACTCGAGCCAAAAGTCAAACTTAACACCATGAGGAAATTGTAACGGTCCTATACTCAGATGTAGTCTTGTAATTGTATTACCTTTTTAATTATTTGTACCTTCAACTAATTGTTTTTGTAACTGTATTAACATTTTACTATTTTTTTTTTGTGTCTGTAGCTGTAGCCATTGCTTAATTTTAGTTACTGCTAATACTTTTTTTTCATTTTCTCAGTTTCTCTTCCATTCTGTAATAGTTCTATTGCAATTATTAGTCTCTCCTTTAGTTCATTAGTCAACCACCTCTTTGGTTTAAATTGTTCATAACAAAAATCACTATTAGTATCACTTTAGCAAATTTAAATCTAATTGCAGCTTCCTACGATAATCACTACCAGTATCACTCTAGTAAATTTCAATTTAATTCTAGCTTCCTACGATAATCTATTAAATATTAAGCTTACTTTTCTGTGCTGGCAGCATCGGCCTCTTAAATCACTCCCCTTTCCCTTATTTCCACCCTAAGCTGTTTCAAATACTCTAATTACATTTCTCCTCTTAAGACATAGGATACTCAGTGACACACAGCCGTCACCATTTTGGTCATATTCTCCCTGCACCGAATACCACTAATCCATTTTCTATACTCCCGCAACCTCAGGAAATCTCTTGCAGTCGCCTTTCTTTCGGCACTCGCGGAGTCACAAACAGGGCGCGCTAAATCTCGGACACCCCTGTATTATGTCACTTGGCGGAAACACAGGCAAGTGCCCCTCGCGGCAGGTAGTGCCTAACAAAGGGACAAACCAGTCTGCCACCCTACTCCAGGCTGCTCAGCGGAACGCGTCCGACCTTTTAGCAGCTCACTGCATTATCCAGTCTTTACCTGCGCATTACGAAGAACTTAGCCTCCTCTTCAACCAACTAAACTACCACGTAATCCTCTTATCCGAAACGTGGTTGAAACCACACATATCCTCTGCATCTATTCATCTCCCAGGGTACACATTTATTAGGGCAGACAGATCAAAAAAGCGAGGTGGCGGGGTCGGCGCATATATACGAACAGATCTCAAAGCGAAGGTCTTATGTACGTCAAATCTTGCTGAAGAGAAAGAGGCTGAATTCATGTTCATTGAAATAAATATACAAAGTCGGAAATTCTTGACAGGCGTCGTGTACAAGCCGCCAAAAATAAGCTCAATGAGTTCCTTCCAGTCGGAATTACATTCACTTCAGTGTCAATACGAACATGTCATCGTAATAGGTGACTTGAACATAGACCTGCTAAGAGACATTCCCTCCGCAATAAACCTAAGAAGACTGTTTAGTTGCAATAGCATGAACATTCTTCCATTACAACCTATACACCATACGGCGCACACTCATACTCTTATAGACGTGATCGCAACGAAACAGACTGACAAAGTAAGAGATGTTGGTCAATCATCGGCCCTTGGCCTCTCAGCACATGATGTAACATTCCGGGCCTACTCTGCGCAGCCCCCAAGGATCAAATCGCGTTACATAACTTGTAGGAACATGAAACGTATTGACCTTGACGCTCTAACAGCCGATTGCTCAGAAATCTCATGGCATCAAATAATCAGAGAACCTACAATCGACGGCAAAATTAATGAACTTGGTGATAAACTCACTGCCCTCTATGACAAACATGCACCTGTGCGCACAGTCCTTGTAAGAAAATCTCCTGCTCCATGGCTGACAGCTGAATTACGTCAAATGATGACTAATAGGGATGCTGCCCACAGGCGTTTCAAGTCAGATCCGAAACCCGAGCGTTTCGAAGAATATAGAAAGCTACAGAACAGAGTGAAACAATGCATTCGCAATGCCTAAATCAGGCACGCTCGCTCCCTTGTATGCAGCGATCTGACACCCACGACTCTATGGAAGAATCTCAGTAGCTTGGGGGTCGGAAAGGCAAAATCGGAAACTACTTTTCATTTGTCAGCTAACGAATTAAATGAATTCTTCTCTGCATCTCTGAATACTAGCATGGCTGATAATTACCGTCCACAAGAATCCCCAAACAGGATAACTAACAACGATACCTTCCATCTAAAATATGTAACAACAAATACGGCAAGAAAAGCAATAATGAGTATCTCTTCTCATGCAATAGGCAACGACAGTATCGGTATAACCATGATTAAGAATGTTGCCGATATCTTCGTACCTGTCTTAACAGACATATTTAATTTTTCCCTCGTGAACGGAATATACCCTACTGCATGGAAAAGAAGCATAATTCGACCCATCCCTAAGATCGAAAACCCGCAACTGCCTAGTGATTACCGACCAATTAGCTTACTGCCTGCTGTTTCCAAAGCACTTGAGTATATTGTTCATGACCAAATCACTGAACACTTGCATGAATTCAGTCTATATGACAAATTTCAATCCGGTTTCCGTAAACATCACAGCACAAACACTGCTCTAATTAAAGTAACTGATGACCTGAAATATGCCATGGACAATCGAAACAATATTGACGCTACTGGACTTCAGCAAAGCTTTTGACAATGTTAACTTTGACATATTACTCAGAAAAATGCAACAGCTTAATTTCTCTGATAGTGCAATGAGATGGTTTGAAAGCTACTTAAAAGACAGACAGCAATGTGTTGTCTGCGCAAATAAAAAATCTTCCTGGAAACGTGTTTCTTCGGGAGTGCGACAAGGATTAGTCTTAGGACCACTTTTGTTTTCTTTATATGTCAACGATATTTCGTCGGTTTTGTCCTCCTGTAAACATCATTTCTATGCCGACGACCTCCAGCTCTACCTAAGCGTCAGACCTGAAGATCTAAACACTGCAATCGCTCTGATGAATGATGATCTGTCTCCAGTAGTGACATGGGCGAAAAACCGGGGGCTTAAATTAAATGCAAAAAAGACGCAAGTAATCTTAATAGCCCATCAGAAATTAATAAGTTCAGATTTCCGCGAACGACTGCCTCCTATTCAGCTCGACGGTACTCCAATATCATATCAAAAAACAGTGAAGAACTTGGGTGTAACTTTGGACGAGCATCTCAACTGGGCGGAGAATACAGTCGCAGTGTGCCGAAAGACGTCAGTTTGTGTCTATGCTCTCAAAAAGTTTCGGAACATATTCCCACAGGACTTGAAACGCCAGCTAGTGCAAGCACTCGTTCTACCGAACCTCCACTATTGTGATGTGATTCAACTAGGCATGAGTAGTGAAAACAGAAGACGGTTAGAGCTAACCATGAATGCCTGTGTGCGTTACACCTGCAACATTCGCCAATATGATCATGTTAGTGCTACATACTCCGAGCTAGGGTGGCTGCGGCCGGACAAACTGCGTGACTACCGCACTCTATGTCTACTTCACCGACTCCTCGTCGCGCAAGCACCCCAGTACCTAGCTTCAGAGATTAAAAACCTGCCATTCCATCATAATCGAAACACGAGGTCACTCTTATCTGGTATCCTAACTGTGCCCACTTACAAAACAAAAACTTTTGCAGACTCCTTCTCAGTGGCCGCTGTCGGCCTCTGGAACAAACTGCCCCTTACCTTGAGGAAAATTCAATCTCCTGTTGCATTTAAGAAGAAGTTGAAGCATTTCCTACTATCATCCGCATAAAATTCTCCACAAAATTAATGTGCAACGCCAATCCTCTCATCTGTCAAATAGCAAAGCTAGCGTCTCCTATCTTGCTCCTGAGATGCCTTCCTCTTCATCTATCTCTATTAGCCACGCAGTCTTCTTTTCCTTTATATTTCATTAATTATGTTTCATCATGTCTCTCTATTCTTCTCCTCCCTTCACCATGAGTCTCCCTCATACTCCCTGCTGCCAGCACTCCTATCAAAAATCTTTCTCTTCAATAATGTATTTTTCCAGGTGTACCTTTCTAATTGTTTATCTCACTTTTTGTATTAGATGTAGTTTAACATGCCTACTTAAAAATATGAATGTAAAATAAGTAGAATGCCTCGTTAGATGTAAGAGAGGGCCTGATGGCCCTAATCTTGCCAGGTTAAATAAATAAATAAGTAAATAAATAAATTTGGACGCAAAAGCAATACGGCGATCGTGCGATTCATCTTTGTGCGCAAGCACAGCTCCGATCCCGAAATCTGATGCATCCACCATCATCAAAAGGGGCTTCTGGGGATCGAATGGCGTAAGGCAAGTATTGGAAAGCAACGTCGATTTCAACTGGCGAAAGGCGCGTTCGCATTCCGTCGTCCAGAAGAACGGAACACCTTTACGGCGTAAACGATGAAGCGGATCTGAAATGGAAGAGGCATGCGGCACATATTTATGGCAATATTTGATTTTTCCCAGCACACTATGTAGCTGCTTCAAATTCTGCGGCGACGGTAAGTCTTGTATGGCACAAAGGTGCGTGGGACAGGGATGTATGCCTTGTGCATTGATTACATGTCCCAGGTATGGTAAGTACCGAACAAAAAACACACATTTGTCCTTCCGCAAGCGAAGACCATTTTGTCGCAAGACCTGATATAAAGTTCTGAGATTGGCCAAATGTTCTTCTTCCGTCTCTCCAGAGATCACAATATCGTCCAGATAATTTGCTGCAGTAGGGACCGACGCACAGTTTGTAGATATTGCTGAAACAATGCAGGGGCGGATGCACACCCGAATGGCAGTCGTTTGAATTGATACAACCCAAGATGCGTGTTAACCATCTAAACGCGCTGGGAGTCTTCGTCCACCGGTATTTGCAAGTACGCATCTGCGAGGTCCAACTTCGGTCGGGCACAGTTTGTCAAAAAGGGCTTCCGGGTGGGGTAAAGGAAAAGTTGCAATCACTAGTTGTGGATTCACTGTTGCGCTGAAGTCTACGCAAAGTCTCAATCTTCCGGAAGGTTTTGGCAAAATTACTAAGGGTGATGCCCAGAGAGAAGCCTGCACACGTTCAATCACACCTTCTCATTCCAAATCGTGTAATGTTTTTGCGACCTCATCAAGCAACGCGTGGGGAACATTGCGCGCTCTGAAAAATTTCGGTTGTGCGGTTACTTTCAGTTCCAAATGTGTTTCATAGTTCTTAGCGCAACCGAGGCCCGGTGCAAAAATGTCTGCAAATTCTTCACATAGACGAGAAACACTGAAGGCACCGTCTGGTTCACTGATAGGACATTATTTACTATAGACAAGTTAAGCAACTGAAATAAATCGAAACCATGCAAGTTCAGTGCAGAAGAAGAACGAAGGACGTAAAATGACACAAGTTTTGATTGTCCTTTGTAGGTAGCAAGAAGGCTGCACTGTCCTATCACAGGGATACGTTGCCCGGAATAGCTTGTTAACTGAACATTTGCGGAACGCTACGGAGGTGCGCCCAGCAGTTTGTAAGTGTCTAGATTGATCAGTGAAACTGCAGCTCCGGTATCGAGCTGGAATGGTATCACTTTGCCGCTAATGTCCAAGTCTACAAAAAGTTTATTGTCCTGCTGACGACAAGAGCGAATGTCTCGCGCAACGTGAACTGACACTGGTACAAAATCACTTGCGACTTGACGGGAGTCCCGGCGATGTCGACGCACACTATTTTTGAGACGAACACAGTCACTGTTAGAGAGAGTGGCACTGGGCGGTGCGGAATGAACTACATGAATTTCCATGGGCGAAGTGTCGCGAGCTTGAGTAGCCGTGGTTCCATTCCGATTCCGGCGCGAAGCAAAGGGCCTGGAACGGTTTTGAGCTTCCGATCTGGGCTTTTTCTGGCAAACACTCTAAACATGTCCTCTTTTATTACAATAAAAGCAAATAGCTTGGCGTGACGGGTAATTCTTACGCGAATGTTTAGTAGCAAAACGCGGGCATGATTTGATCACTGCATTTGCTTGCCGGCGCGACACACGTGGTTGAGACCCTGGCAGCAGCGGCACGGCCGGGCGCGAGGACTGTGTACTGCTCCGTGCAGCTCGCTCGGCGGGGCGGTTAACCTGACACACTGCTGGCGAAGTTTCAAATGATTCTTGAGCTCAGTCAAGTGTGTCCTGCCGATCCAATATGTCCATCACTTGTTGAAGGGAGCGATATACAAGTTTCAAAATCTGTTCCCTTATACGAACATCAGAAATGTTCTGTGCAATTGCGTCCCGTACCACAGTATCTGAATAAGGGAGTCCACATTGACACTCAAAAGCACAATCCCTAGTAAGGCCTTGCAAGGTTGCAATGCACTCCCGATTAGTCTGACCTGCCGTACGTTTTGTACGGAAGAAGGTATACCGTTTGGCAACTAGGTTGACTGATTCTTTGAAATATGCATCTAATGCTGACAAAAGTTCTTCGTAGGACAGAGTTGCTACGTCGCATGAAGGAAATAATTTGACTATCAGACGATACGTGGTCACACCTTCTGAAGAAAGGAGAAACGGCTGCCGCTCGTTACCTTGAATTCGGTAGGCGGCGAGATAGAATCCAAATTGGCGTGACCACTCAGTCCAGCTTTCCAGTGCAGCATCAAAAGGTCGACAAGTTGGTGCAACAGCGTGTTGTGGTTGCGTTAGCGGTGAAGCGGCTGCTGCCGCATCGTTTTGCATCGCACGTTGACCCTGGACGAGCTGTCCAAGGGCATCCAGTAAGGCCTGCGTCTGCTGATTCTGTAAGCGATAAAATTCGGACAGTAAATCTGGAGATTGTGGAGAAGCCATTACACAAGTAAATCAGGGCAATATCGATACGAACGCGGTTTTACCTCGTCGCCAATGTTGTGGTTGACAGGAGAGCCAACGACTTGGTACTAAAGGAGGCCGAGATGCACGCGTTTTAGCTCACGCAGGCTGGCGTGAGGTCAGGAACATGACAAGGGAATTATAATTGAGAAAAACGGACGTAGCTGGTGGAATACTTAACTTTAATCCATTAATGACGAACGTCGCTCTTTATGGAACATTATTCACAATATCAATTGTACGGATATTGGCGCCTTGCTAGGTCGTAGCAAATAACGTAGCTGAAGGCTATGCTAACTATCGCCTCGGTAACTGAGAGCGTAATTTGTCAGTTAACCATCGCTAGCAAAGTCGGCTGTACAACTGGGGCGAGAGCTAGGAAGTCTCTCTAGACCTGCCGTGTGGCGGCGCTCTGTCTGCAATCACTGATAGTGGCGACACGCCGGTCCGACGTATACTAACGGACTGCGGCACATTTAAAGGCTACCACCTATCAAATGTGGTGTCTGGCGGTGACACCACAAATTTCATGGCCAACAGTGACTGTACCTTCTCCATCTACGCGATTGCCACAGATCTCAACATCCACAGCAATGCTCATAATGAACTCCAGCAGTGGCATCGATTTATCACCACCCTCCAGGGAGACGTGGTTCCCCTCCCCCAACACAATCGATCCGAATCCACCACCACTCCAGATGTGATCCTAGCCTCTCCCAAACTCGTTGGGCACATCACCTCGTATGTCCTAGATCTAAATGGTAGAGACCATGCACCTGTCCTCCTCACTATCTTTGATGGTCACCATCCCACCCCGTTTTTCACCATGACATTTCTCCTTAACTTGTCCATGCCTACTCCAGTGCCAAATGAGACGCCTACTGGGACTCCATACACACCCAGATAGAGTACCACGCCCCTTCCCTCCATTCTCCCGATCTCCTGAATCACTGCCTTCCTCGACCAGGCCTTGCCTAACGCCATCACCATCCATATTCCTACCATAGCCGTCCTCCCTCTCTGCCTGGTTGTACCCTGCCCCCACAGGCCATCCTTCTTCTTAATGAATCCCGTTGCCTCTATGGATGCTTCCTCCACACTCCAGATTGCGACACACTCACCTGCCACTGGCAATTACAACAACACATCTGCAACACGCTAACTGCGAAGAAATGCTGTGGCGGGCGACAGACACGCACACACCTCAACGCCATGCTCCTACATAGATTCTTTCAAGTTTTAGTCTGATTTCCACTACCTTACTGTGATCAGCCCTACCCCACAGTACCCCCTCCTCCTTGATGATCACCCCTTTCCTGACAACCTCACTAAGGCTACTCACTTTGTCTCCCACCAATCTGCTGTCTTCTCCATTCCAGATGATGCCCAGTTTGATTATTCTCTCTTCCCCAAACGTCATCGAATGTACAGGTACTTCCACTCCTCCCCTAGCACCCAGCTTCCAGTACTTGGGCCACACACAACCATCAGGACTTAAAACACCCAGCAATACCTAGGACATGAGCCTCTTACTCCAATCTAAATGCAACACCGCTCCCAGCTGTGACCGTGTTACCTACTGTTATCTCAAACACTGCCCTCCCTCCATTCTTGCAGTCCTTGCATCCATCTACAATGTAATCCTTACCACCGGCTTCTTCCCTAACACGTAGAAAACCTCCCATAGCCTAATGTTCTCCAAACCCAACAAGCCCTATATGTCTTACCTCCTTGTTCAGCAAGCTCTTGGAATCCATCCTTGGTTTATCTGTTACCTCCTCCACCCAGTGTGGCTTTTGACCTACCTTCATTGCTGATGACCGATGCCTATGCTTCATTCACCTCATCTCTCTTTAGATTAACTCCTGTTGCTCCACCACTTTTGAATTCCTAGACCTTTAAAAGAACTACAACAATATATGGCATCACGGTCTCCTGCTTAAACTCCACACCTAGGCCCTTCCAATCAACTATGTCCATCTGAATGCCTCCTTCCTCTCCCACTGGCCCTCCTAGTTACCATCCATAATGCCGATTCCCGCACCTTCTGCACCTGTGTGGGTGTGCCCCAGAGCTCAGTTCTCTCCTCTCTCTTCTACCTCCTGTACATGGCAGATATGCAGAACCCCCCCCCCCCCCCTTTCGGTCCACCTCATGCGGTATGCCGATGACACTGCCTTCCATGCCGTCATGCCTTCTCCAGAATCACCTTGACCTTTTTGCCACATGGTGCAAGCAGTGGCTCCTCAAAATTAATCTTTCCAAGACACAGGCAATCATCGTTGGTCTTACCACTCTCTCTTTCTGCTTCCCCTTACCATCTGCACTCATCCTGTCCGCCTCTCCCCTCCCCCCACCCTCACGTACCTTGACCTTACCATTCAATATCACCTCATCTGGATGCCTCATCTCCATTCTATCTATTTCAAAGCCCACAACCACATCTGTCTCCTTAAACTTCTCTCTGGTCAGACATGGGGTTTTGAAACCCTCTACCATCCTCCACACCTACAAATCCATAATATTTTCCATCCTCTGTTATTCCAGTCCCACCTGGGTATCCATTCCCCCCTTCCAGATCCTCGAGAGCCGTGCACTCTGCCTCATTTCTGCATGTGCCTTCCACCCCTCCATGTGGATCCTTTATGACCTGATTCCTTTCCACCATTTTTTTCCTTGAAGTTGTTTGTGTCCTCTACACCTCACACCGACTTTATCCCCCCCATCCTCTGGCTGCTCCTCTCCTCTCCAATCCTTGCCCGCTGCCACACCTTCACCACTGTGTACCCCTACCCTCCACCACAGCAATCCTTCACCTCATTTCATAAGGTGCCTTCCATCAACTCCCCATCCTGGATGATGCCCTCTCTCCCTCCATTTATCCCTCCTAACAAATATGATCCTTACCTACCTTCCCACGCTGTCCTTTTTCTGGGCTCCAT
Organism: Schistocerca gregaria; assembly: GCF_023897955.1. NCBI lineage: Eukaryota > Metazoa > Arthropoda > Insecta > Orthoptera > Acrididae > Schistocerca > Schistocerca gregaria. Next base: position 171,360,272 of record NC_064926.1, on the reverse strand, counting down.
CTCACACCCCCTCTGTCGTGTTTTTCTCCACCCACCCAATCCATGACTTCTTTCTTATCCCCTGAGTTCTTTTCCTTTCCCCTCCAAGGGCCTTCCCCACCCTTTTCTCACATCCGCATCCCGTTTTTCTGTGCAGTCTCCTCCATCAGCTACCCTATTTTTTCTTACTTTTTCCTCTACTCCCTCCCTTTTTCCTCCCTATTCTGTCCAGGTCCTGCACCCCACCCCCTTCCCCATATGCCGTTGTACTCCATAGTGCAGTGTTTTCCTTGAATGTTCAATGTTGTACGTCCCCTTTAAAGTGTTGCCAACAGAAACCAGATTGTCGCTGTGTCTTTTTAATTGTGCCTGTCTACCTTCAATGTGTTTTTAATCAGCATCACTCACCCCTTTTTTACGTTTTTTGACAACTTTTTCGCCATGATCAGTTTTAAACAGTCACCGTTTTATTACCTCTTTTTCTTGTTATATATCCTCATAATGTTTTTTAACTGTATCTGTAAGCTGCGTACTTTATTCACCAACAATATATTCTCATTCACTCTTTGCAACACTCAGCCAAAGATGGGGTAACTACTCGGTTCCACGACAGTATTAACAACGTAATTTTGAGGCAAAGAAGTAAGCGGGCCTTGTTCAGAGCGCATTTTGTTAAGGAAAGGAAATTCCTTGAAGATTGTTCGGTATAGAGAGGAAAACGTCAAAATCTGAGGGAAAAACATCAAGTAAACTACGGTAGTTTCGGAATAACTTCCCGTAGAACTCCTGTACACTGTTTTTTGTCAGTCTGGCAGATTTCTGGCGGCGGTTACCTTGGAGTAGAATGACTTCACACAGTCTTCCTGGTCGTTCTCCCTGGATTACGTCTGAAAGACGTCTCCGTTGTTGACAATAAATGCCAGCATTGACAACACACACACACACACACACACAAACAAAGTAAATTCCATTCATGTTTCATCATGTTGAATATAAAAGGTTTTCCAAAATGTATTTCATTCTACGATTTAGTTAGGTGCTAAAGTTAATAAAAATGTGTGGGAGGAAGGGCAACCGGCAGCAGGTTGGGGAGGGGGAGAAGGGAGGGGGTATTTGCCCATATCTGATTGCACTCAGGGGTAATGGTCTATGAAAGGTTGAAAACCACTGATATAGGGCAAATGGTTGCCAGAATTCATTGCGGGGTACATGGCTGGTTTTATGGGCGAGTCGTGAGAATCAGCGATTCGAATGTCCAAATGGTAAAGGAAAATATAGAAGGAAATACATGGAAAAACGGCTGCACCTTTAGGCCCATGGTGTCTATTTGACTCTCGTCTGCTAGAGTCATGCCAATACCAAAAACTGAGCAGGTCTCTTATTCAGATCCGATGTTTAAAACCAGTAAACTTAGACTAAGTAAGTAATGTTCTAACATTTTCGTTCCGTCGCAATCGGGTGACGATCTTAACATAAAAAGCAGACTAGCAGAGACAGTGGCATCATTCCTGTCCATATAAAGTCTACTAGTATCAAACATCGGCCGAAATTTGAGGAAGAACGTTTGTACTACAGGACTGTGTAGATGTGAATCATAGGCTGTGAGAGGGAAGGAAAAGAGGACAGTCGAAGGTTTTATGGCGAGGTACTATACAAAGACGTTGGAAATAAGGTGTTATATTACTCGTTTCTTTAAACGAGGAGGTTCTCAGCAGAATCGGATGAGACAAGAGCATCTACAAGAGGAATGGGGAAAATGATTGGGCATGTGGTGGGACTACTAGGAATAACTTTCACGGCTCTTGAGGTTGTTATAGGAGCTAAAATTTGTAGCGGAAGACAGAGATTGTGGTACATGTAACAAATAGCTGTAGATGTTGACTCCAAATGCTAGTCTGAGGTGAAGGGGTTAACCAAGGGACGATGTCTCAAATGAGACGTTTTATGTATTAATTACACATTCCTGGCTGCAGAAGCCCAATTGCTGCAGTAATCACCTCATACTGGAATACTTCCTCGTAAAGAACAACAGTTATTATCGGTACTAACTATTAACAGTGTCACCCAAAAAAATATCAGCCTTTTCGATTCGTCTGCGAACCGTGATAAGCCAGTAAACTAGACGTTAATGTTAGTCAAAGGACTAATATACATTCGCCATCTCGTATGCAGATCGTAAGGTGTGACCAAAAATAACAGATACAATATATGCTGTAGGGCACACTTTTAGCTTTAACTTCTGAAAAGAGAAGGCAACAGCGAGCAATAAGCCTGAAAAATTACCGAATTTCTAACAGTTGCTTAAATGCTGTTATAACTGAGTGTCACTTTACAGAAATAGTAACTAGGCACGTATGGTTCATAACACTTGTCACTTCTTTAACGTACCGAGTACTATGACAGTAAGAGCACAGATTTCATATAACTGTATCTGAAAACGGTTTTTAATGCAGTTGTTTTGTAATCTAAATTTACATCAGTTCTCGCGTGTGTAGCCAAATCGAAACCATATACAACTCCGAATCTGAGGCACGGTTGTCATTGAAGCGCAATACTTAGAACTGAAAACACGATTATTACTGATACCAACCTACAGCCAGAACAGATCTGGGTTCCTGGACCGAGGGTACAACTCTTTATACAAAAATCGAATTTTCCAGGTAGCTGGTATTCACACAGAAAAAGAATATTCCAGAATATAGATACTTTACAAGTATAAGGTACTTCAAGAACCTTCCGGAAATAGTAAATAAAAAAATTGAGGATGGACGGGATTAAACTGGCATGACACATTACAAAAACAAGTAGCGCTAGCTACTACAGCACACTGCGTGCTCCGGCCATAGTGGCGACATGCAGCATTTTATACTTTTGCCGTCTTGTTTAGCGTCACTGCTCACAGTTGTTTCCGGGGGTCCAGCAGCGTTCTAGAAAATGGTTAATTTTTTGGTTTTTCGTGTTCATTTTTGATAGCACTTGTTCATTAGATTGTGAACAGCTGCCAGAGCGTGATCAGAAGGAGTTACATCTCCACACAAAAAGGAACCGTGCCCTACTTCCTGTATCATTCACAGTACTGGAGCTCGCTGCATTCCGTTACAAGTCAGAAAACTGGAGGTATGTGAGACTGGCAGAATTACATTCCGCGGAGATGAAGGAATGAGTTCATCTTGTATTGCAGGGATAGACAAGTATTCTGCACTCATGATGAGCGCTCGCGTCGGTGATCATGAAGATGTAGGTAGAATCAGATTTTAATATACAGAATTACTCTACCGATATTGTATTGATTACATTCATCAAGAGCACAGGCAACAAATATGAAGAATTTGCCATATAATCTATTTTGCTCCACGGAAGACGTAAAATTTATGTCTTGCACAGTCGACACGCAGGCAGGAAGAAAGTTTTACTGTTTTTTCGACACCCACGTTGCCACGCCGTCATGAGACTGTCTACAAAACTTTCACACGTTGTTCGAGAGAAACATTCATGTCACTTCGGGATCTCTTTATGGGTATGTGGAAATTCTTCCTGAGGGAAATTTCGTAGAAGTCGTGGGCAGTTTTAACGTAAAGGAAATTGTCCTTTGAACGAAATTTACACTGCATATAGATCAGTTCCAAATGAATAAGCACAGGGTACTTTTAAAGGAAAACGCGAAGGGTCTCGAAAACAGCTATAAGATGGGTGTGACCATGGCAGAGCCCTGAAAACGTTTAGGAAACCATTGCTGTAGCTCTTTCCACACCTTAATGAATTCTTAGAAATTCTCATTTTCTTTGACTCAGTGAACCTTAGACCAACTGGCAGTGTTCTTTCCCGGAAAATGTTACTTCCGCAATGCGATTTCCCTTTTACATGCTTCTTCTTTCCCCACCAAATAAAACATAACTTACATGTTACTTTTCATGATGTGACCGTTCAAGTATGCAGTAGAGACCATTAGAACTGCGAGATGTGCAGTACTTTTTGGATCTTATTATTACGGTTCCTGCTTTCCTTTTCCGTTTAGAAATTAAACAGATTAGATTGAAAATTGTTCTGGGCATGCCCCTCAACTTAACCAGTGTGCTTCGCACTAATGTTATAACGTTTTCATACACTCTGTTCAGTTCAATCACAAACAGTTGAAACTGGATGTGTAATAACGCGTGTGACTCCAGAAAAAGAACCGTTCGCACCTCCTATTTCAACACATGTTCCATACCTGCAAATTAAGCACAAAATCCTTCTTGATGTACAAATTAACGAATCCATAAGTACCTTTGTTATTTTTAACTCGTTCTGTACAAATGAAATCTCTATCAGTGCATTTTGTTGTAAAGCCGTTTTATGGCAAAGATTACGAGACGTCTTTCTGGTTGTACTGTACCACTACAACAACCGCAGTACCTTAGAGCTTTCTTCACACCAATAGAAAATAGGTAAGACCAAATAGCGCCGGTACCTTGAAGAGTATACAGTCGTACTGACCAAAAAGATACACACCCAATTTAGAAGGAAGTGGTATCTCATCGATTTGTTAAATGCTGCGTTGCACAATACAGAGTAATTCCTAGAAGGACCACGCATTGCCGTAAGATATCGAACATAGCCGAGATATAACCGATACTGTCAAGACAAGCTGAATTCCCGAGAACATGTGTGTAGCACCTAATCCAAATCCGCATTTTGCAAGTGCACACTTTAGCACTTCATGACCTATCCTGGTCTCTGGTAACACTATCATGCGGTAGTGAAAGAAGTGTTTGAAGAATCGATTGCAGATATGGAACGTAATTTATATTTTTTAGTTACAATCTAATACTAGAATTCGTTGTTCTTCCTTAACGAACAAACGTTAAACAAGTAATACTTCGTTGTTCACTCCTTGCAAAGGTTGCTTAGGTTGTATTTGGCTTCCTAGATTCGACATGGTCACTGACAAAGGGTGCTACTGCCCAAAGTTGAAATGAATACCATCTTTATCAAAGATACTTTATTGAGATGGAATATAGCAGAAGCCATGAAAAACAACAGACATCATAGTTATATGAACTAATTACCTGAAAATAATTGTTTACGGTATTCTTAGTAAACAAATAATTTATGAGTCCGACAATAAACATGAGATAAAATCACACTTCATCTCCCACGAAATTATATGAAATGATGACTGAGTCTCAATATTCTCCGTGTGTTCAACATGTAATAATTTATTCATTCCCACAGGGAATATAACAAACACCAAACATAACAGATGGATATTTTACTAACATTCAAACAACTCTCAGTGAATATATTTATCTCCAAACTAAGTCACGATGCATCCTTCGATCAATCTTACTCGACATTAAAACTATGTAGAGAAATATTGAAATACATAACATCGTATCAGTACTAGCATAGTTATAGTACAACAACTTAACAAATGTAATAAAATTTTTAATAAAAATCTGGGGTTGGCAGTAATAGTACAGAAAGATGACTGTGTTATACACGAAGTGACGGTCTTAGAAAATTCCCAACTCAGTTTACGAAATTCGACGAAAACCTTTATGGCCAGATGGGACTTCAAAGATTGCTCGTCTTGAGTACGATTCCCGCCCTTCAAAAATAACATTAGCACATTCGAAAAATATAGCGCGAAAATCGAAGAACAAATGCTTAAATATCAGAACATGATAGAAGTCCCAGTGATAGAAATTTAACACCAAACAGTTTTTCTTAGAATGCGACATATCGCTGAAGTGACTATAGAACGCTACTAAGGATACAGCTTAGATAAAACAACAAGTTTTACTTGTTTCTGCTCAGATCAATGCTTTGGGCTGGTTAGTACATGTATAGTACTTCTGCTTTTAAGTAAGAAGCACGTTATAGTCATTGGTCCTAATATTGGTTTGATGCAACTCTAAATTACCATGTGAAGGGTTGGTCACTTATGCATAAATATTGGATCATTTGTAGCTGGGTTAAACTGCATACTGCTTTCAAGGTAGTACCCCTTTGCAAGTCTTCTTTCTGACCTCCAGCCTCAGACTTACACACAGTTTCTTCCATTTCCTACTTAGTAATTCCTCAGAGCACAAGACCAGGTCCTTTCAACTAAACCACTTGTTCTTGCCAAGTTTTTGGCACAGCTCATAGGTCTTTAACTGCGTTCGGTTCCTGTCATTATTTATCCGACTTTCCCTGCTTCACCACACTTCAAACCCTTCCATTCCCTACTTGACTGTACATTTTGTAGTAGTGGTTTCGCTTCAACCCAAGGCTACAATCCGAACGAATACTTTCAGAGAAGATTTTCTAAGATTCTTATTTTTGCAAATAGGTTAATCTTCTCCATGAAAGCTGTCTTAACTCTCGTGGTCTTGTATTGCGTATGCCCTTTACTTCCACCGTCATCATTCATTTTGCTGCACCAATAGCAAAATTTGTTGACTACTTTCAGCATCTCATTTCCTAATATACATCCCTCGGCGACACCTAATTTTATTGTACCGCACTACTTTAACCTTTCACTTTTGTGTGTCTCACAATCGCTTTTAAAAAGTAGCATTAAATTCATTCCTATGATTACCAAGTCATTTCCCGTGGCTCTCATTTGTCGGGAAGCCCTAAACAAACTTTCCACCCTTTAACACACTTTCAAAATTTCTTCCTAGGTTTCCTTAGTGTTTGCTGAACCTACAGACAGAAGAACGTCATCTATACGGTGCCAGACAGAATAGATTCTTTCTCAAGTACTGTCTCTACTTCGTGCCCTTTAAATCTTGAAACTCCAGTCATGCTTGTCTACTAGCACTCTTCATTCTGTTTCCGAGAATTTCCAAATTCCTACGACAGCATTCCACCCAACGTTGTCAAAAGCTTCCTTTCATCTAAAACTGCCCTGTTCGCATTTCTTCTAAGTTTATTCCTACACTTAACCTGAACCTCCCCAAGATTGGCTTCTACTGGCAGGTTTCTTCTTCTGCATAAAACACACATTTCTATTGTATAAGACATGTGTCTTGTATACGGGATGTGAGAGTTTTGCCGCGGCTGATTGTCTGAAAAATATTAATTATTCTGAAGGAAAGTTATCAATGACAGATGTCTTCTTTCGACAGAGGCCTTTCAGTTGTATGTCAAATTTATTTGCGATTATCGCTATACCCGTCATATAACTTTTATGTCCTCTGTTCTTTCCAAACCATAGTCACCAAGTTCTTTCTGCAAACAGCTCTTTTTTTTCTGGTCATCAGTCTACTGACTGGTTTGATGCGGCCCGCCACGAATTCCTTTCCTGTGCTAACCTCTTCATCTCAGAGTAGCACTTGCAACCTACGTCCTCAATTATTTGCTTGACGTATTCCAATCTCTGTCATCCTCTACAGTTTTTCCCTCTACAGCTCCCTCTAGTACCATGGAAGTCATTCCCTCATGTCTTAGCAGATGTGCTATCATCCTGCCCCTTCTTCTTATCAGTGTTTTCCACATATTCCTTTCCTCTCCGATTCTGCGTAGAATCTCCTCATTCCTTACCTGCCACCTAATTTTCAACATTCGTCTATAGCACCACATCTCAAATGCTTCGATTCTCTTCTGTTCCGGTTTTCCCACAGTCCATGTTTCACTACCATACAATGCTGTACTCCAGACGTACATCCTCAGAAATTTCTTCCTCAAATTAAGGCCGGTATTTGATATTAGTAGACTTCTCTTGGCCAGAAATGCCTTTTTTGCCATAGCGGGTCCTCCTTGCTCCGTCCATCATCGATTATTTTACTGCTTAGGCAGAAGAACTCCTTACATTCAATGACGTCGTGACCATCTATCCTGATGTTAAGTTTCTCGCTGTTCTCATTTCTACTACTTCTCATTACCTTTGTCTTTCTCCGATTTACTCTCAAACCATACTGTGTACTCGTTAGACTGTTCATTCCGTTCAGCAGATCATTTAATACTTCTTCATTTTCACTCAGGATAGCAATGTCATTAGCGAATCGTATCATTGATATCCTTTCACCTTGTATTTTAATTCCACACCTGAACCTTTCTTTTATTTCCATCATTGCTTCCTCGATGTACAGATTGAAGAGTAGGGGCGAAAGGCTACAGCCTTGTCTTACACCCTTCTTAATACGAGTACTTCGTTCTTGATCGTCCACTCTTACTATTCCCTCTTGGTTGTTGTGCATATTGTGTATGACACGTCTCTCCCTATAGCTTACCCCCACTTTTTTCAGTATCTCGAACAGCTTGCACCATTTTATATTGTCGAACGCTTTTTCCAGGTCGACAAATCCTATGAACGTGTCTCGATTTTTCTTTAGCCTTGCTTCCATTATTAGCCGTAACGTCATAATTGCCTCTCTCGTGCCTTTACTTTTCCTAAAGGCAAACTGATCGTCACCTAGGGCATTATCAATTATCTTTTCCATTGTTCTGTATATTATTCTTGTAAGCAGCTTCGATGCACGAGCTGTTAAGCTGATTGTGCTATAATTCTCGCACTTGTCATCTCTTGCCGTCTTCGGAATTGTGTGGATGATGCTTTTCCGAAAGTCACATGGTATGACGTGAATAGTCGTTTTGTTGCCACTTCCCCTAATGATTTTAGAATTTCTGATCGAATGTTATCCATCCCTATTGCCTTATTTGACCGTAAGTCCTACAGAGCTCTTTTAAATTCCGATTCTACTACTGGATCCCTATCTCTTCTAAATTGACTCCTGTTTCTTCTTCTATCACATCAGACAAATCTTCACCCTCATAGAGGCTTTCAATGTATTCTTTCACCTATCTGCTCTCTCCTCTGCATTTAACAGTGGAATTCCCGTTGCACTCTTAATGTTACCACCGTTGCTTTTAATGTCACCAAAGGTTGTTTTGACTTTCCTGTATGCTGAGTCTGTCCTTCCGACAATCATATCTTTTTCGATGTCTTCACATTTTTCCTGGAGCCATTTCGTCTTAGCTTCCCTGCACTTCCTATTTATTTCATTCCTCAGAAACTTGCATTTCTGTATCCCTGATTTTCCCGGAACATGTTTGTACTTCCTCCTTTCATCAATCAACTGAATTATTTCTTCTGTTACCCATGGTTTCTTCGCAGATACCTTCTTTGTACCTACGTTTTCTTTCCCAACTTCTGTGATGGCCCTTTTTAAAGATGTCCATCCAGTATCTGATTTCGGAATCTCTGTCTGACCATGATGTAATCTAATTGAAATCTTCCCGTATTTAGCGGCCTTTTCCAAGTATACCTCCTCCTCTTGTGATTCTTGAACAGAGTATTCGCTATTACTAGCTGAAACTTGTTACATAACTCAATTAGTCTTTCTCCTCTTTCATTCCTTGTTCCAAGTCCATATTCTCCTGTAACGATTTCTTCTACTCCTTTCCATACAACTGCAACTATTAGATTATCGTCCCCCTTTACATACTGCATTACCCTTTCAATATCCTCATAAACTTTCTCTATCTGTTCATCTTCAGCTTGCGACGTCGGCATGTATACCTGATCCATCGTTGTCGGTGTTGGTCTACTGTCGATTCTGATTAGAACAACCCGGTCACGGAACTGTTCACAATAACACACCCTCTGCCCTACCTTCCTATTCATAACGAATCCTACACCTGTTATAACATTTTCTGCTGCTGTTGATATTACCCGATACTTATCTGACCAGAATTCCTTGTCTTCCTTCCACTTCACTTCACTGACCCCTAGTAAATCTAGATTGAGCCTTTGCATTTCCCTTTTCAGATTTTCTAGTATCCCAACCACGTTCAAGCGTCTGACATTCCATGCCCCGACTCGTGGAACATTATCCTTTCGTTGATTATTCAATCTTTTTCTCATGGTAACCTCCCCCTTGGCAGTCCCATCCCTTGCGTTCTGCACTACATTATTCGCAAATTACATGGATTCAAGTTCTATGAAACTTTAGAATTAGTCGTTTTTCAAGACGTACAGAGCACCACGCCTGTAAGAAACTAGCTATCGACTGAACTGAGAAATCATCGAACTTGTATTCAGAGCAGTAGTTTATTAAATAATGTCATACTATAGTGCCGATATTGTTAAGTTTGTCCTCTAAGAAACCAGGAGAAACATTATATATAGTTGTATTGTCAGAGGAAGATATCAATTGGAAAGAAAATGACATGCAGTTGTTTATTTTAATATATTTTTGCGTCAAAATTTCGAGGATTCAAGAAGGAGATGATATTTTATATGCATTTCATAGAAATAAAACGTCGTTATATCTGCATTTTAACTACAAATGCATCCGAAAATCACTTCTCTAATGAGATGTAAAAGGCCTACCTTTAAATTCTTATTCGTACTGCTTTCCAGAAGATTTATATTTTAGAATATCTACACAATTTCTCACCAGCTATTAAAATCATTAAAAGGAAACGTTAAATATGCATTTAAGAAATGTTCAAAATCCTGTGTAATAATTAGTTCCTAAAATTGTTTTTAACTGATTTACACAGCTGATGTGAGTAAACCTGAGTGAATTACTTTCTGATAACTTAAATACAAAGCAAAAAAAAGGATCGATCAAAATAATATCAGTGTTGGATAGATTTGGGGCAGTTTGTACACAATTTGATCAAATTGTTCCTCAGACATTGGATTTAGTTAAGATTACATAGAGCTTGCGGCATTTTCGTATATGCCCCACCACTCCACAGTATAATTATTCCAGAAATAAAGCTGTACAACAATAAACCGTGTTTTATTTAAGTTCCTTACCAGCTTTTTATGCAGACGCTATTTATTTAGTTTTGGAGAGTTGGCAACACTGGCGCAACTAGTCGCGGTGCCCGGCGCGTGCACAGAGGGTCCCGCAAGCTAGTCGCCAGTGTGTAAGACATTGTGGAAACTGAATGATAAAGAAGAACTCGAGTCTGCAAGGTTGACAAGTCGCGCGACAAAGTCGCCAGTGTGTATGCGGTCTTAAATAACTGAAATAATGTGGTAGACCGTAACACATAGGCAGGCTAACCAACTTAAATAAAAGTGAGACCAATGCTAGCAAGACGCACTGATAATCTTAATACTTTTGTAAATAATTAATCATTGTGTTAATTTGACTATGTTAACCAAAACTTTATTTTAAGGGCAGCGTAGACTAGATCTGTTATTACGTAACACCACTGATGCCGACGTAATGTTTGATTTTCACTCTTGACGAGGTGCCTAACAACTACCGACGATGATCTACAATTCCAAACTGTTGTATTCGACCTAATGTATCTGACCGTTGGCTGTTCCAACTGGTTCTGCGATGTACCTGTCAGCTCACTGAGAGTCATGGGGCTGACACCTGAACGTCCTCTTATGCTGTATATCCATCAAAGTAGAAACCATTCATTCTTTTATTTAAAAAAATTATAAACGAAATTATGAATCAACTTTTGTCACGCTAGAAAGACGGTACTGCACACCTTTACTCCTTTTTTCATCCATGTTTAATACTGAATACGACATACAAGAATCAAAAATTTTAAAACAAATTACCAAACGCTGAAAAAGCAACATATAAATATGGCTACATCAAAAGTAGATACACAGACGAGGGCTGCTAGAAATCCTTGGGTAACAGAAGAAATATTGAATTTAATTGATGAAAGGAGAAAATATAAAAATGCAGTAAATGAAGCAGGCAAAAATACAAACGTCTCAAAAATGAGATCGACAGGAAGAGCAAAATGGCTAAACGGGGATGGCTAGAGGACAAATGTAAGGATGTAGAAGCTTATCTCACTAGGGGTAAGATAGATACTGCCTACAGGAAAATTAAAGAGACCTTTGGAGAGAAGAGAACCACGTGTATGAATATCAAGAGCTCAGATGGCAGCCCAGTTCTAAGCAAAGAAGGGAAGGCAGAAAGGTGGAAGGAGTATATAGAAGGTTTATACAAGGGCGATGTACTTGAGGACAATATTATGGAAATAGAAGAGGATGTAGATGAAGACGAAATGGGAGATACGATACTGCGTGAAGAGTTTGACTGAGCACTGAAAGACCTGAGTCGAAACAAGGCCCCCGGAGTAGACAACATTCCATTAGAACTACTGACGGCCGTGGGAGAGCCAGTCCTGACAAAAGTCTACCATCTGGTGGGCAAGATGTATGAGACACGCGAAATTCCCTCAGACTTCAAGAAGAATATAATAAGTCCTATCCCAAAGAAAGCAGGTGTTGACAGATGTGAAAGTTACCCAACTATCAGTTTACTAAGTCACAAATGCAAAATACTAACTCGAATTCTTCACACCCTAATGGAAAAACTGATAGAAGCCGACCGCGGGGAGGATCAGTTTGGATTCCGACGAAATGTTGGAACACGTGAGGCAATACTGACCTTACGACTTATCTTAGAAGAAAGATTAAGAAAAGGCAAACCTACGTTTCTAGCATTTGTAGACTTAGAGAAAGCTTTTGACAATGTTGACTAGAATACTCTTTTTCAAATTCTAAAGGTGGCAGGGGTAAAATACAGGGAGCGAAAGGCTACTTATAATTTGTACAAAAACCAGATGGCAGTAATAAGAGTCGAGGGGCATGAAAGGGAAGCAGTGGTTGGGAAAGGAGTGAGACAGGGTTGTAGCCTCTCCCCGATGTTATTCAATCTATATATTGAGCAAGCAGTAAAGGAAACAAAAGAAAAATTTGGAGTAGGTATTAAAATTCATGGAGACGAAGTAAAAACTATGAGGTTCGCCGATGACATTGTAATTCTGTCAGAGACGGCAAGGGACTTGGAAGAGCTGTTGAACGGAATGGACAGTGTCTTGAAAGGAGGATATAAGATGAACATTAACAAAAGCAAAACGAGGATAATGGAATGTAGTCAAAATAAATCGGGTAATGCTGAGGGAATTAAATTAGGAAATGAGACACTTTAGTAGTAAAGGAGTTTTGCTAGTAAAATAACTGATGATGGTCGAAGTAGAGAGGATATAAAATGTAGACTGGCAATGGCAAGGAAAGCGTTTCTCAAGAAGAGAAATTTGTTAACATCGAATATAGATTTATGTATCAGGAAGTCGTTTCTGAAAGTATTTGTTTGGAGTGTAGCCATGTATGGAAGTGAAACATGGACGATAACTAGATTGGACAAGAAGAGAATAGAAGCTTTCGAAATGTGGTGCTACAGAAGAATACTGAAGATAAGGTGGATAGATCACGTAACTAATGAGGAGGTATTGAATAGGATTGGGGAGAAGAGAAGTTTGTGGCACAACTTGACTAGAAGAAGGGATCGGTTGGTAGGACATGTTTTGAAGCATCAAGGGATCACAAATTTAGCATTGGACGGCAGCGTGGAGGGTAAAAATCGTAGAGGGAGACCGAGAGATGAGTACACTAAGCAGATTCAGAAGGATGTAGGTTGCAGTAGGTACTGGGAGATGAAGCAGCTTGCACAGGATAGAGTAGCATGGAGTGCTGCATCAAATCAGTCTCAGGACTGAAGACAACAACAACAACAACATCAGAAGTAAACAATTAAATGAAATAATATGTTAATTCAAGAAATTTATTTATGTTTCCTAAGTTTATGACTACTTATTACGTCTAAACCAAGGGAAAGTTTTATTTTGACATCGATAATTGATGGGCCTTGGAGGCCTCGGTCTGGCGTCTTGGCACTGCTTCCCGTGACCCACAGTCAAATGGGGAGGCTAAAACGTGTAGTGCAAGTCCGCACACAGCTCACTCCCAATTCCCATAATGTGCAATAATATATTAACGTGTTCACTGTTCTCCGTACTGTTGTAAAATACCTCGTATGTAGCCACGTTTAATTTACTAACACATTAAGCAATGAAGTGTTTGATAAGGAAAAACCTATTCTGTAAAGGGAAATAGTTTCAGTGCCAGTTTCGTTTCACCACTCGAGGTGGTGTGGTGAGCAGATGTATTTTCGCAAAACGCTAGGTGTGGTGTGGTTACTGGGCACACGTCCATCGTGGCTTAGCAACTTCAGAATCTTAATACCGTATTTTATACAGGTATATACACTCCTGGAAATGGAAAAAAGAACACATTGACACCGGTGTGTCAGACCCACCATACTTGCTCCGCACACTGCGAGAGGGCTGTACAAGCAATGATCACACGCACGGCACAGCGGACACACCAGGAACCGCGGTGTTGGCCGTCGAATGGCGCTAGCTGCGCAGCATTAGTGCACCGCCGCCGTCAGTGTCAGCCAGTTTGCCGTGGCATACGAAGCTCCATCGCAGTCTTTAACACTGTTAGCATGCCGCGACAGCGTAGACGTGAACCGTATGAGCAGTTGACGGACTTTGAGCGAGGGCGTATAGTGGAAATGCGGGAGGCCGGGTGGACGTACCGCCGAATTGCTCAACACGTGGGGCGTAAGGTCTCCACAGTACATCGATGTGGTCGCCAGTGGTCGGCAGAAGGTGCATGTGCCCGTCGACCTGGGACCGGACCGCAGCGACCCACGGATGCAAGCCAAGACCGTAGGATTCTATGCAGTGACGTAGGGGACCGCACCGCCACTTCCCAGCAAATTAGGGACACTATTGCTCCTGGGGTATCGGCGAGGACCATTCGCAACCGTCTCCATGAAGCTGGGCTACGGACCCACACACCGTTAGGCCGTCTTCCGCTCACGCCCCCACATCGTGCAGCCCGCCTCCAGTGGTGTCGCGACAGGCGTGAATGGAGGGACGAATGGAGACGTGTCGTCTTCATCGATGAGAGTCGCTTCTGCCTTGGTGCCAATGATGGTCGTATGCGTGTTTGTTGCCGTGCAGGTGAGCGCCACAATCAGGACTGCATACGACCAAGGCACACAGGGCCAACACCCGGCATCATGGTGTGGGGAGCGATCTCCTACACTGGCCGTACACCTCTGGTGATCGTCGAGGGGATACTGAATAGTGCACGGTACATCCAAACCGTCATCGAACCCATCGTTCTACCATTCCTAGACCGGCAAGGGAACTTGCTGTTCCAACAGGACAATGCACGTCCGCATGTATCCCGTGCCACCCAACGTGGTCTGGAAAGTGTAAGTCAACTACCCTAGCCAGCAAGATCTCCGGATCTGTCCCCCATTGAGGATGTTTGGTACTGGATGAAGCGTCGTCTCACGCGGTCTGCACGTTCAGCACGAACGCTGGTCCAACTGAGGCGCCAGGTGGAAATGGCAAGGGAAGCCGTTCCACAGGAGAACATCCAACATCTCTACGATCGTCTCCATGGGAGAATAGCAGCCTGCATTGGTGCGAAAGGTGGATATACACTCTAGTAGTGCCGACATTGTGCATGCTCTGTTGCCTGTGTCTATGTGCCTGTGGTTCTGTCAGTGTGATCATGTGATGTATCTGACCACAGGAATGTGTCAATAAAGTTTCCCCTTCCTGGGACAATGAATTCACGGTGTTCTTATTTCAATTTCCAGGAGTGTAGATGGATGCAGTTTATTTAATTTAATTTGGTTAGGGAGGGAGTGGACGTATTCGAAATTCGTTTGGGACAGCGAGTAACAATATACTTTTATTCAGCAAGTAGGGTAATCACTGAATACTCAAAACGAGTAATATGCTACATCTAATGTAATACCAATATTATGTCTAAACTACTAAAATCCCTAAACTAGTGCTAGACTTAGTTTCATTAAAGTATAACTTAATAAATGGTAGTATAAGTATTTACGACAGCGAGAAGCGTTTTGTACAAGTGAAATATATTTATATTTGTAAACATTATCACAATTAACTTAAACAGGTATTGTGTGTTAGAACTAATGAAAGGTTCTGAATCTTAGGACAACATATAGTTCTTGTCCTTTTGAACAAAGTGGGTAATGAAGTAGTATGGAGAAACGCAATTTTTCCTCCCTCCCACTGAAATTTACACCACTGTCCGACGGTTTTACCTTTTGAATCTTTGGAACACGGCTCTAGCAGGTAACATTTCTTCATCGGTTCTCTGATTGGTACAGGTTTTGCGTCTCCCACCAATCCATCGATTACAAACATGGGAAAGTACAACAGACTCATTGCCTTCGCACATCCTCTGTACGTAACCGTATAATAACTGCGAATTGATGAACATTGCTGAAAAGAACATGTAATACTGCTTTCTGTACCGCCTGCGAGTTTTGTGACATGTTGGGTGAGGTGAAAGCAGTTGGTCCTTCCGGTTTCCGCGTTTCATGTAGTTATTGTCTTCAACAACATGTTGTTGTTTCCTCGAGACTACATCCCCCGTTTCCTCGTCTCCACGAAGTCTCCCGTTTATTTCAGATTTCTTCCTTTGTGTACATTGAGAGTGATTGTCTCCTGTTCCACAATGTCTTTGCCACTTCTTGAGAGTTATCTTCCCTGTTGAATTTGAATGTACCAGTATAGTACATTTTGTGATGCATGAGCAGTTCTGCCAAAGCTACACTATTATTGTAACTAAGGGCAGTATTCACTTTTCCTGCTATTAGACTCTTTACACATTTCAGAGTGTCTCTTCCCTCCTATGTCATTGTCGTTAATCCCATCTTAAATTAATAGTTTTGGTACAAAACCATTGCCCTCTGCAAGGACGTATAATTTGAAACCCTTGCCGTTTATGTTTTGCCTGATTCGTAATCTATCCCTACATAGGACCATAGACTTGTCCACAGGTGGTTCTTTCCAGTGGAATTTACTTGCTCCATCCTGTCATTAAAACATTGTAAAATGGGCCGAATATTTAATTTTTTTATCATAAACGTCATCATTGACGTTTTCATGAAAGTGTAAAGCTCTGACCGGTAACAAATATCTGTTACCTTACGCTGTGTTCTCAAAAATTACTTATAGCGGTAATCAGTTTTCCAATAATCGCTAATTCTATCCGTGTGAATGATGCTCATACGAAAATATTGGTATCTTTGCATCACGTGATTCTGGCCTGAGGGCTCTAGCTAGCCAATAGAATTGTAAATGCGTAACTAATCTTTTCAGCCACCAGTACTTGGAGAAATGAGTCAGTAAAAAAACAGTCGAGAGAAACTCAGTTTTGTCAGCTTACTGCCTACTGAAGGGTATCGACACTTTCTCTGGCCGTTGGGTTGACCATATCGGATACTCATCCGCCACAGGAATGGCCTCTGTAAGTTCCTCGTGTGGCTCAGATTGAGAAGTCTCTACTGAGTCAGGCTCCAACGTCTCTCGTGCCTGTGATTCAGAATCAAAATCAGCTGAGGAGACGTACTCCACCTTTTCGTCTGAAGGAGAGAAGATTGGGTACGTCGTGTACCGTGCTGGCACTATCTCCTTCAAGCTTTCTGGCTGGTTGGTCTGAAAAAATGGAAAACTATCAAATAAAAAATATATTCTTGGAGGTATGTGTCGTCTATGCAACTAAATGAAGGCAACAAACAAACTGCCTTCATTTAGTTGCATAGACGGCACATACCTCCTCCAATTTAAAGCAACTAAAGGATAAGACGGAAAACAGTTAAAAATGAAAAAATATATTTCCATACCAGCATAGTAGAGCGCCTTGTTTTCCCACGTCGTTTAATATCGAACAAAAAGTAACCCAAGATTCACATTTTACCGCTAGATTATGAAGAGAACAACAAGTAACGCTGAGAACATGGCATACCTTGCCTGTTAGAAAACCTCAGAACATTTCTCAGAAGAAAAATGAAACATAATTTATCGCACATGTAGCCAAAATGCCATAGTAAAATTCTGATACCGAATATTAGATTTTATGATTTGCATCATAAAGACAATAAAAGACCAAAATATACGTATAGTACACACTTTAATTTACACGTATTTTAAATTTATCTTCAAGACGAAATAATTTATCGCCTGTGACGATGTTCTACAAAAACCTGTTGCGACCAACAGTGCACAATCACTACGGAGTAGATGGTCCATCGTTTCTATTCATGGTCTTGTGTTAAGCGGCGGGGAATCCAATGGAAACACAACATTAAGTACATCAGCTGGTGGATGAGTGTGTCAGCACTATCATCATTTACGTCAATTTGAGCAGCGAGTTGCTTCGGTATGGTCCGTCGATCACGTCAAATAAGACTGTCCACACGTTCCATCATTTGCCAGAATCACTGCTGTTTGCAGTGCTGGCCAGCACACGGGACGCCAGAGACGTTTGTTGGACCTTGTTGCGTGGCGATGATGACAGACTCCATGCTTTTATCCACTGTCTGATCTATGTACCAAACGCCTATGAATGTCTGCAATGCTCTGATCTTCCGCCAAGAGCAACTCAGTGACATGTGTCTCCTTCGAACTTACCTCCATTACAGACGCCATTTTGAAGGCGAAGTACAACCCCGTCAGCTATCGAAACTATGAAACTATAGACGCTGAAGCGGGATTGTTTCACAATGTCCCACACCAAATTCGGCATTATCTCAACCGAAGTTACCCGAGAAAGAAAATGTGTTGCATTACTTATTGAAATCCCCTCGTATATTTTAACTCAAGTATGAGAGGTTACCCATGTTCTACATTATTTCTCCAAGCAAATATTTTAAGTTAAATTATTTTTTCACTACTCAGTTATCATTCACTATCTGATCGCGCTAGAAGCAACACGTAAATTATGTGTGCTCTCCGTTTGTTGAAAGACAAGGTAAGAAATTCATTTCTCAACAGTGTTACACTTCTTAAGACAAATTGACATCCATTACTTGAACAAACATATTCTGAATGAAGTTTAAGTTTGTGTTTACAGAAGCACTTTTCAACTAGTTGGCCAAATGATTAGACCTTCACTGGTGCACATTCATTAATCATTCTCTTAAAAAACCACCTCTTCGTCAATATCTAAGTGCGTTTATCTTAATTTCTACGTGTTACGTCTAGGAGCCCTGCATACTCGGTTGGATAGACAAATAGTCAACACGTATTAATGAGTGTTATTACAATAAGATAAGGTGTAGTAGTTAAACTTTGAATAGACACTTCATTAGAACAGACCAACACAAGTCTGTGCTACGTAAAGATAGCTAAAGAAGTAGCTAACGCTGAAGCTTCTCTCCAAGTTGTCCACCAGTCGGGCGCGGCGCTTATGTCCTCTTCACCTAGAGCCGCTGCTGTCGCGATGTCTTCCTGGAGGGAGGTCGGTAATTGTGCGATCTGCTGATCTCTGATAACAGCCCTCTCATCTCTGTAGTTCTTGACTGGCGTTCCGGCGCTGACTCTACGCCGTAACACTACGAGATTTCAGTGTAAGAATTTTGTCAAATTTTCATCGTCTTTTGTCACTGAAGAATGACAGCAGACTATCAACATGTGATGACCTCAGACATAATCTCTTTTTCTTGCCTCAACGATGAGAATCATTACTGAAGTCTCTTATTTTTTCAGGTCACGAGAGGATTTTTGTCAAATATACTAAAGGTGATGATAAGCCAATAATATAATCATATCACTGTTAATACATGTCTTCTTAACGCAAGAAAAATACGCATGCCAATTTTTGAATCATTCTCATCAGCCTGCCGCGGATAATACGCTATCTGTCCAATATTCTACCCGCTGCCTTTCCCCTTCGTTTCAGTCTTACAGTCCTTGTTTCTCTACCTCTTATGTTGTCCGTTTTTCTCCATTCTATGAAAATTGTGACGTATCACAATGAAATTATGATTTTCCTTCGGGCAATCAGTCTGTTGAGCTACCATCCATAGTTCATTAATAATCAGGTTGTATAAAACGTACAGGAGAAGCCTATCGGAACAGTTTGTATAGCATTAACATATGCTGCTACTTACAGAGGTCATCCAAACCAGCTTCCAAAGTGCTTTAATCACACTCATTTCATATTAAAATAAGTATAAACATCTTCCCTCATTCCATCAAAAATCTACGCAGTACTTACGGTTTACATTCCTTCAACTTCTCAACTGAAACAGGTGGTTTTGTATCCCGCCTGGATAGGCGGCGCGTGAATCTGCTCCTGTGAATTGCTTCTGCAAAATGGGCTGAGAGTGAGTACGCGATTAGGAGGAGGTAAAGGTGAAGTACTTCGGTACTGCCTGTAGATTTTACAAGTTTTCTATGGGCAAAAAAGAGTACAAAGGTGGTTACTTATCTTGGGCTGAGATGAGCACTTAGGTGCGAAGCCATACAGGTTCCGAACCTAACAGGTACTAGAAGTCACAAAGGCAAAATGTGTAATGGTTCGTCCACTATGAAATAGAAACAATGTTGCTAAGTCGTCTGCTCTTGATCAAATGGGCTGACTGTGGAGTGGCGCTCGTCGAGCTCCACAGCGTCGGCTAGAGGGCGCTGTGGTCGGCGTCGTTCGTCCGCCAACTTACGAGAGCCCACCTACGATGCGGCATAATAGCTATAGATACCACAGGTCGTAGGTTCAGTAATTTACTTCATGTCAGAATGTAATTGACCTTGAAAAGTCCTCACAGTTTGCCCGCAATTAAACTTTAGGCGTAATTGACTCATATCATTTAGTACAGCTGTTGCAAATCTTATTCCACCTAACGTTCAGTAATATCTTTATGTACTGAGGAAATGACTCGCATGATGTTTCTCTCACAAAACACTGCAGCTTCTGAACCAGTTTCCTCGGATTTTATTCTATACGCACTTCTTCTGTTCTACGTTCTGTCATCGGAAAATGTAGTTCGGCTAAGTGGTACCGGTTTGCGGGAAACCGCGTTACCACTAGTAAAATTTACATGGTGACGATGCATCGTCGTGGAGATGTATGTGCCTCAACAGCAGTGGTGCAGTGTAGACGGCTGCCGTAGCGCTCGCATAGACAGAGTGGCTGTAAACGACAGATGGCCGAACCGGGCGTATAGAAGAGACGTAGTGTCAGTGACCTGAAAGTACAAACAACCGCATCCCGGGTCATATCTGACCTTTTTTTTGTTTTTGTCATCAGTCTTGTGACTGGTTTGAAGCGGCCTGCCACGAAGTCCTACGGGCCGGTGTGGCCGAGCGGTTCTAGGCGCTTCAGTCTGGAACAGCGCGACCGCTGCGGCAGCAGTTCGAATCCTGCCTCGGGAATGGATGTTTGTGATGTCCTTAGGTTAGTTAGGTTTAAGTAGTTCTAAGTTCTAGGGGACTGATGACCTCAGATGTTAAGTCCCATAGTGCTCAGAGCTATTTGAACGAATTCCTCTCCTCTGCTAAACTCTTCATCTCAGAGTAGCCCTTGCAACCTACGTCGTCAGTTATTTGTTATGTAGTGCCTTAGACATTGAATCGCCAACGAAACTG
Organism: Schistocerca gregaria; assembly: GCF_023897955.1. Lineage (NCBI taxonomy): Eukaryota > Metazoa > Arthropoda > Insecta > Orthoptera > Acrididae > Schistocerca > Schistocerca gregaria. The sequence goes on along the minus strand of NC_064926.1, from coordinate 171,339,059 downwards.
GTTTAGACATGCGTATTCAAATACAGATATATGCAAACAGGCAGAATACGGCGTCACGGTCAGCAACGCCTATAAAAGAAAATAAGTGTCTGCCGCAGCTTTAGATCGGTTACTGCTGCTACACTGGCATATTATCAACATTTACGTGTGTTTTAACGTGGTGTCATAGTCAGCGCACGAGCGATGAGACACAGCATCTCTGAGGTAGCAATGTAGTGGGTATTTTCCTGTACGACCATTTCACCGGTATACTATGATTATCATGAACATGGTAATACATCATAACTCCGACACCGCTGCGGCCGGGGAAAGATCCTGCAAGTACGCACCAATGACGACTGAAGAGAATCGCACAATGTGGCGGAAGTGGAACCCTTCCACAAACTGTTGCAGATTTCAATGCTGGGCCATCAATAAGCTTCACTCCTCGCCTGGGTCGTCAACACCGACATTGGACTGTTGATGACTGGAAACATGTTGCCTGGTTATACGAGTCTGGTTTGGAATTGTATCGAACAAATGGACGTGTACGGGTATGGAGAAAACCTTATGAATCCATTGACCCTTTATGTCAGCAGAGGACTGTTTAAGCTCGGGGAGGCTTTATAAAGGTGTAGTTGGAGTGATGTGGGAGCCCTGATGCGTCTGGTTACGACTCTGACAGGGGACACGAACGTAAGCATCCTGTGTGATCACCTGCACCCATTGTGCATTCCGACGGCCTTGGGAGGTTCCAACAGCACAATGTGACACCCCACACGTCCATAATTGCAACAGAGTGGCTGCAGGAACACTGTTCTGAGGTTCTGAGTTTAAACACTTTCTCTGCCCACGGAACTCTCCTATCATGAATATCATTGATCATAATTGGGATGCCTTGCTACGTGCTTTCAGAGGAGATCTCCACCACTAGTACTCTTACTGATTTATGGAAAACCCTGCAGGATTCATGGTGCCAGTTCCCGCCAGGACTACTTCAGACGTTAGTCGAGGCCATGCCACGTGTTATTGCGGCACTTCTGTATGCTTGGGAGGGGCCCTACATGACATTTGGCAGGTCTACCAGTTTCTTTCGGTCTTCAGTGTAATTTGGATTCCTCTACTGTCAGGAACTTCCTAAGGTAGCGGATATAGACAAGTAGCTACCGAAAACATATTTTGGGAGATAAAGAGGAATCTAGAATGGATTATAACTATTCGTGGAACGATATACAGAGTTGGAAAGAAATGACACACGCTCAAGGACAAGGTCACATTTTTTTTTGCAAGTGATGTGACAGGCTGTTTATCATTACAGGAGTATATCGTGATAAGTCCGGACCAAATGAAACAAATTTCACAAATAGCGCTCCCAAACCGACACACAAATACGCAGTGTAGACCCTCTAGCAGCAAAGGAGGCGTTTATTATCAAACACATAATCATAAAGATGCTGATGAAGTCGTACATCTTGCACCTTTTGTGGCATTGCGGCAATAGTTTTTGAGACCCTGGGACACGAATAAGATCCCACTTCATCATGTGCCATATCCGAGATATCTATCCCGCTGGTCGTGGCACTTAATTTTCACAAGGAAGAACACAATGGGTTGCCGTAGGCTCAATTAAATGTCCACTGTCTCGGTGAAGAAAGCGCATAACCTTTCCTCGTCGAAGCTCTGGCTGCAGTACAGGAATAACAACTTGTGCAATAGTTGCGTTAACCTTCAGAAATGTCAAATGTGAACGCGGGTTTAACTGATGGGTCCCTACACGATGAAGCCAGGCTTGGGTCCTGTGTGTCGTGGGCGAGGGTACTCCGGAATAGCCAGTTCGCCACGTGTACGCCACACACGCATGCTTCCGTCACTTGCTTAGACATAGATTCTGTTCTCAGAACAGAGCGCCGTTCCACCGCCCAGTCGACTCCTTCGTTACATCATACAAGCCATGCTTCGTGGTTGTGTGGCGTAAGTGATGGCCTGACCAGAGAGGCACTTGACCGTATTCCTGCTGCAAGCACACGGCTCCCGATAGTGCTTCGATCGTGACATGCAACTTTACTCAGAAGACGTCCGAGTGCTCCGTGCCGCCGTTGGATAAGCAGCTGCAGCAGCAACTCGTATACTCTTAGCTCACTTGTATATTACGTAGTTTAATTCTTAATTCCTTTGCGTCTTTTTGGTATTTACATTGTTTAATTCATATATTTCGGGAGCATTAGAGTATTTCAGAGTTGTGGAATCACGTTTTAGTACCTGAATAGTGTAAAATCGCGTGGTCTCCTTCCGCCGCCGAGTAGTGTGTCAGCAGTGCGCAAATAGCAGCATTACTGCATTTACTAGGCAATCTTGTATTTTAATAACCGTTTAAATTTTGTGTCATATTGTGCTCTCTGTAGATTAGTTCAGACGTTCTTTGCACAACAGTTTTTAGCATGGATAGGGACTGCAACTGCTGTGTTCGTATGCAGGCTGAGTTTGCATCCCTTCGCTCCCAGCTTCAGGCAGTGTTGGCTTCGGTCACACAGCTTGAGGCTGTTGCCAATGGGCATCACTGTGGGGGTACGGCTGGGGCTTTGTCGGGGACGGCCAGCTCGTCCCGTACATCCCCCAATGGGACTAAGACTGTGGCTGCCCGAAATATTGCCCACATTGAGGCTGACCCCTCACCTGTGGTAGAGTGGGAGGTCGTCTCTAGGTGTGGCAGGGGGCGAAAGACATTCCGGAGGGCTGAACGGGAGGCCTCTCCAGTTTTTCTGACGAAGAGGTTTCAGGCTCTGTCTCAGGCTGATACTGATCTTCGACCGGACATGGCTGCTTGTCCTGTTCCAGAGGTTGCCCCTTAGTCTGCTAGATCCAGGCGGTCGCAGAGGGTATGCTTACTGGTAGTTGGGAGCCCCAACGTCAGGCACATAAGAAGGCCCCTTAGGGATATGGCAGCAAGAGAGAGGAAGAAAACCATTGCGCCCCCCGTGTGCATACCGGGGGGAGTCATTCCTGATGTGGAAAGAGTCCTTCCGGATGCCATGAAGAGTACATGGTGCACCCATCTGCAGGTGGTCGCTCATGTCGGCACCAATGATGTGTGTCGCTATGGATCGGAGGAAATCCTCTCTGGCTTCCGGCCGCTATCTTGGTGGAGACTGCCAGTCTCGCTAGCGGAATGAAAGCAGAGCTCACCATCTGCAGCATCGTCGACAGGACTGACTGCGGACCTTTGGTGCAGAGCAGAGTGGAGGGTCTGAATCTGAGGCTGAGATGGTTCTGCGACTGTGTGGGCTGAAGATTCCTCGACTGGCGCCATGGGGTGGTGGGGTTTCAGGTTCCACTGGATAGGTCGGCAAGCGGCTACAGGGGTAGCAGGGGTTGTGTGGCGTGGACTGGGCGGTTTTTCAGGTTAGATGGCCTCGGGCAAGTACAGAAAGGGCGGCAGCCTCAAAGGGTGAGGGGCAAAGTCAGGACATGCGGGGGCCAAGCAGCAATCGGTATTGTAATTGTAAACTGTCGAAGCTGCATTGATAAAGTACCGGAAGTTCAAGCGCTGATAGAAAGCACCGAAGCTGAAATCGTTGTAGGTACAGAAAACTGGTCGAAGCAAGAGATAAGTTCTGGCGAAATTTTTACAAAGGCACAGACGGTGTTTAGAAAGGATGGATCGCATGCAACTGGTGGTGACGTGTTTGTCGCTGTTAGTAGTAGTTTATCCTGTAGTGAAGTAGAAGTGGATAGTTCCTGTGAATTATTATGGGTGAAGGTTACACTCAACAACCGAGCTAGGTTAATAGTTTGCTCCTTTTACTGACCTCCCGACTCAGCAGCATTAGTAGCAGAACAATTTGGAATACATTTCACACAAATTTTCTCAGCATGTTATAGTCTTAGGTGGAGATTTCAATTTACCAGATATATACTGGGACACTCAGATGTTTAGGATGGATGGTAGGGACAGAGCATCGAGTAACATAAAACTGAGTGCACATTCCGAAAATTACCTCGAGCAATTAAACAGAGAACCGACTAGTGGCGATAACATCTTGGACCTACTGATAACAAACAGACCCGAACTTTTCGACTCTGTAACTGCAGAGCAGGCAATCAGTGATCGTAAGGCCGTTGCAGCATCCCTGAATGTGGAAATTAATAGGAATATAAAAACGGGAGGAAGGTTTATCTGTTTAGCAAGAGTAATAGAAGGCAGATTTCTGACTACCAAACAGATTAAAACGAAAATTTCTGTTCCGACACTGACAATGTTGAGTGTTTATGGAAAAAGTACAAGGCAATCGTAAAATGCGTTTTAGACAGGTACGTGCCGAGTAAAACTCTGAGGGACGGGAAAAACCCACCGTGGTTCAGTAACAAAGTTAGGAAACTACTGCAAAGGCAAAGAGAGCTTCACTCCAAGTGTAAACGCAGTCAAAACCTCTCAGACAAACAGAAGCTAAACGATGTCAAAGTTAGCGTAAGGAGGGCTATGCGTGAAGCGTTCAGTGAATTCGAAAGTAAAATTCTATGTACCGACTTGACAGATAATCCTAGGAAATTCTGGTCTTACGTTAAATCAGTTAAATCGAAACAGCATATCCAGACACTCCACAATGATGATTGAAGGAGAGGATGTCACGCGTAAAGCAGAAATACTAAACACCTTTTTCCAAAGCTGTTTCACAGAGGAAGACTGCACTACAGTTCCTTCTATAAATCCTCGCACAAACTAAAAAATTGCTGACATCGAAATAAGTGTCCAAGGAATAGATAAGCAACTGGAATCACACAACAGAGGAAAGTCCACTGGACCTGACGCGATACCAATTCGATTCTACACAGACTACACCAAAGAACTTGCCCCCCCCCCCCCCCCCTTCTAACAGCCGTGTACCATAAGTCTCTAGAGGAACGGAAGGTTCCAAATGATTGGAAAACAGCACAGATAGTCCCATTCTTCAAGAAATGTCGTCGAGCAGATGTGCAAAACTATATATCTATATCTGTGACGTCGATCTGTTGTAGAATTTTAGAACATGTTTCTAGCTCGCGTATCATGTCGTTTTTGAAAACCCAGAATCTACTCTGCAGGTATCAACATGGATTCCGGAAACAGCAATCGTGTGTGACCCAACTAGCTTTATTTGTTCATGAGACCCACAAAATATTAGATACAGGCTCTCAGGTAGATGCTACTTTCCTTGACTTCCGGAAGGCGTTCGATACAGTTCGGCACTGTCGCCTGATAAACAAAGTAAGGGCCTACGGAATATCAGACCAGCTGTGTGGCTGGATTGAAGAGTTTTTAGCAAACAGAACACAGTATGTTGTTATCAATGGAGAGATGTCTACAGACGTTAAAGTAACGCCTGTTATGGAACCCATTGCTTTTCACAATATATATATAAATGACCTAGTAGATAGTGTCGGAAGTTCCATGCTGCTGTTCGCGGATGATGCTGTAGTATACAGAGAAGTTGCAGCATTACAAAATTGTAGCGAATTGCAGGAAGATCCGCACCGGATAGGCACTTGATGCAACGAGTGGCAACTGACCTTTAACATAGACATATGTAATGTATTGCGAATACATAGATAGAAGGATCCTTTACTGTATGATTATATGAATGAGGAACGAACACTGGTACCAGTTACTTCTGTAAAATATCTGTGAGTATGCGTGCGGAATGATTTGAAGTGGAATGATCATGTAAAATTAATTGTTGGTAAGGCGGGTACCAGGTTGAGATTCGTTGGGAGAGTCCTTAGAAAATGTAGTCCATCAACAAAGGAGGTGGCTTACCAAACACTCGTTCGGCCTATACTTGAGTATTGCTCATCAGTGTGGGATCCGTACCAGATCGGATTGACGGAGGAGATAGAGAAGATCCTAAGAAGAGCAGTGCGTTTCGTCACAGGGTTATTTGGTAACCGTGATAGCGTTACGCAAATGTTTAGGAAACTGAAGTGGCAGACTCTGCAAGAGAGGCGCTCTGCATCGCGGCGTAGCTTGCTCGCCAGGTTTCGACAGGGTGCGATTCTTGATGAGGTATCGTATATATTGCTTCCCCCTACGTATACCTCCCGAGGAGATCACGAATGTAGAATTAGAGAGATTCAAGCACGCACTGAGGCTTTCAGACAGTCGTTCTTCCCGCGAATCATACGCGACTGGAACAGAAAAGGGAGGTAATGACAGTGGCATGTAAAGTGCTCTCCGTCACACACCGTTGGGTGACTTGCGGAGTATAAATGTAGATGTAGATGTAGAACCTTGTCTGTATGTGCGGGAATGTTCCACAGACTACATCAGCAACACACCACCGATACACTGTGCCAAACATGTACAACAGTCCGCCAAAACGTCCATACAGATGCCTGCAGGCCCACAATTTCAGCACTTTCAAATGCATGAAGCTGTTCAACAGTAGTATGTACTCGTCGCTGCCGCATGGTTGTACCCTGGAATGAATGTTACACTGTCTAACTCTAAATTCAACACGATTAGTACGTGCAGCACGAAAACAGAGGGTGCACAGACAGGTCTCATTAGCACCGTATCATCGTCAATGCCTGTGACAAAGGTATCATTAACACTACAATCTCGCAAAAGGCACACATTATACCCAGCTGCCACTGAACATAGATCTGTAGCGTACCGCGTTTTTATACTCCAGTATATGTACACAATTAGTTTCATTTCTGGAGAAATAAATAGACACAATAGTAATCGCGGTTTTACAGTTGCCAAATGGAAATGGTAGCACATAAACTTTTCAGTGTTAACCAGACTTGTAACAAATAGCGCACTGGGCCAGCTCCGAAACCCGGATATTCTCCGGGCTTACAAGCCGAATAGGCCAATATTAAGTAAAAGTATAAGGCAGCCGCTTAGCTGAAAAACTTTTTTTTCTAGCTTGTTTGTTCAAATTTACTTACCTGCCTTCCGCGCCGCGTCGTCCTTTTGCGCTCAGCTGTTACCGCTCCGTGTGTTTTAGTGAGAGGTTTAGTTTGATCTACATCGTCAATATCTAAACGCAGTTTATCTTATTATGTACATTTTGATTTAATTCAAACTGAAATTGTCTAATGTCTAATTAATAATAATCAATTACGGCTTCAAAAAAGATAAAAAAATCGTCTACATGGACTCACTCATACTTTCGTTGCGACGAAAATAATCCGAAAAGTGTTGTGTGCAAATTGTTCGGAATAACAATTTCTGGTGGTGGAAAGATGAAGACTACATCAGGAATGGTAAATCATTTGAAAAATAAACACAGTGATGAACATCGTTAAATTGCTGCCTACGCTTCCTAAGGGGCAAGAAATTACAGATCGAGATACGTAATTATGTAAGTAAGCCTTCAACATAAAGAAATAACTGAATCTTGAACACTGAGCTGAAATATGTAAATCATGGGATAATAATCATCCCAAGGCTAAATACCATCTCTTAATGTAGAAACGATAGCACTTCACAATGAGACAATAAATATAGTAGGAAGAGCTGGTTTATTAGATCGACAGATTAAAGACGAATTTTGAAACAAGAAAACGGTGAGAACCGAAGAGGAGCGTATAAGACACGCTATTCACTCATCTTTTAGGGGTTGCTTCAAAGAGATGGTTGCAGAAAAAAACAGGTCATTTTGGGGCATCGAAAGAATGAAATGCAGTTGCAACCATTGCAGACATTTATTTGGACATTAAGATCATATCACGTCACGATAATCCACACACGTTGCAGCAAGCAAGAAAGATAATAATCCGTGTTTGATAAATCTTGGAGCAAAATATTCGTTGGCGTCAGTAAGTAGCGCTCATTCATAGCGTGTGTTCTCTGAAATTGGGGTTGTGTAGGAGAAGTAAAGGATTGAAGTACTGCGTGAAATGCAGAAACGTTTGTCTTCCTGCACCGTAATTTACCTCATCTAAATTTAAATTGCGAGAATTCAAGTGCATACATGTTTATTTCAAAAATGGGCCTGTAAAATACATAAATTTATTTTACTTGATGCCTTGTATTTTGTAAGTTTTTACAATACAGAAATTAATAATGTACCTATGACTACTTTAATCGTAACAAGAAAAATTAATTGTTACTATAAAATAAATCAATAATTTCATTTCGCCAATTGTGTGACTACAGCAAAATATCTTACTTAAGTATTCGGTATTCGGCTGAATACTATCTCGATATTCGGCATTCGCCTGAATAGATTGAAAGTAGCCAAATAGGCTGAATACCAAATAACAGATGAATATTCATTGCAAGTCTTGTTTTAACTGTGGTGTATATATCCAAACTTGTGTAAATACACAGGGACAGAGAGTTCTAATAATATGTGATGGATATGGGTGCAGCTATTACAATTGGATCGGGGCACATGGCTCATCAGATAAGCCCAGTCACATCAGATAACACTTGACGAGTCCAAATAGATCACATAATTTTCAAAGATAAGTTTGTACAGCCAAGAACATCGTAAGACGTTGTTTGTAACATACCTCTTCAGTAACGTCAGTCGTCAGACTTCTCTCTGGACAGACGTTTGTAATTATTATGAAGTAAATATCACTGAAGAGAATGTTAACATTATTGAATGAAAGCTACTTCCTGCACAATCTTCAAATTAATCCAAGATAGTGGATTCAAGAGGGTGTCAGTAGATGTGGCAACGTCAAACTGTCATCACATTAACGCTTCTTCCCTCCCCTCCCTCAGCCATCCAACCACACCCCACCCCACCCAAAAAGTGGCAGGAAGTGCTCAGTATGTACTGTGGATTGTGGTGTGCAAGACTGAAGGCACTGCTTTTATTCCATCAATTTTGAGATGTGTAGGTGTTATCCTGATGAAAAATTCTTCCTATAATTTGTGTGTGTGTGTGTGTGTGTGTGTGTGTGTGTGTGTGCTCACTTTGGTGTGTGAGGACTGACTGGTCTAGTCCACAGTAACACCAAAATGGAGCCTAGAAATTGGTTGTAAAAGCAAACATCTCTCGTCTCCCTCTCCTGGGAACTAGCAAGAAAACACGGTCTTTGCAGAGCTACTGGTGTGGAAAAATGTAGGGTTCATTTTGGAAGATGCAGGTATTACCCTGTAGGACGATATCCTGTCGTGCACCGAAAACTGACCGATATCCATTAACCCTGTTTACGTCAGTATGTGTATCCTAGACCCATCCAAACTCACAAAATTTAGTTTCAGTACGGGTTTTCGAAAACTCATTTTGCAGTCCCTAATTTATTTCAAATCGTTAAGGACAGTTTTATCTATTGGGATAATGGATGAAAGTAAATTTGTATTATTGACTTCTTTATCCTGTTCCTCAATCGAAGCACATCATCAACAACTTGGGGCAGGCGTTCAGTTGCCTCTCACGTGAAAGAATATACATCTGAAATTGCTGACAGTGCAGTGAGCAGGACCGAGCGAGGGATCACTCGAGTTTCGCTGTCAGAGCTGTCTCCAGCTGCGACAAATATGACAGCACAGCGAAAGATTCCACGGAGGCGGCCATGACCTCACTTCAGCGAGTGGGAGGTTCCCTGCACTGGCGGCAGGTGCTTTAGTGACCACTTTCTCCGGTCGAACAATGTTTTGTTTCACAACACGTAACCCTCTTGCCTGCCTGCAGATGGCTCTGTTGCATCTCACTTCAGATGTGGCATGCTTTCTCACCGAATATTCTTGATACACTACTATATGAAGCAATGACAGACAGACCAAAGACGGCATTACAAAGAGACTAGCAGTAGCGAAAAAGGCATTTCTGGCCAAGAGAAGTCTACTAATATCAAATACCGGCCTTAAGCTGAGGCAGAAATATCTGAGACTGTGCATTTGGAGTACAGCATTGTATTGTAGTGGAACATGGACTGTAGGACAACCGGAATAGAAAAGAATCAAAGCATTTCACATGTGGTGCTACAGACGAATGTTGAAAGTTAGGTGGACTCATAAGGTAAGGAATCAGGAAGTTCAGTGCAGAATTGGAGAGAAAAGGGATACGTGAAAAACAGTGACAAGGAGATAGGACAGGATTATAGGACATCTGTTAAGACATTAGGGAATTCGATGGTAATAGAGGGCGAAAACAATAAAGAAGAACAGAGATTGGAATAGATCCAGAAGCAGATGTAGGTTGCAGGTGCTACCCTTAGATGGAAAAGTTGACACAGGAGAGGGATTCGTGGTGGTCTGCATCAAACGAGTCAGAAGACTGACGACTCAAAAAAAAGAAATAAAAGTCACCCCACTTCATTGTACGTGTCTAGATACACGGCCGACTATCCTTGCAGTATTGTTCCACAGAGCAAAGGGATTATCACTTTTAGACAAGACGAGTTGCATGGATGGCAGATTGAGAGTTTGTAGATATTAGATCTAAAATGTCCACGTATCACACCTCGGGAGGTGCCTCTCAAGGCGCAGACTAAAGGTGTCCAGTGCGCAGCATCAATGGCCCTCACAACTTAATATATATGCAGACACAAGGAACTACACTTCTAAATATATCACGGACATCTTGCATTCAGATGAAAAAGTTACTGGAAAATATATAAATATTATGTGTGGTGACAAAAAATGTGTCATACTTCCCGATGAAAAAATGTATCACGTACACTCATAACTATATTTTTTTTAAAGTTTAAACTGCTGCTCGTTTCAATTTTATCAGTTTTCAGTGCACGTATATAGTTTACTCTCCTGCCCAATATGTCTAAATTGTAAATTTTTTGATGTAAGAACTTCAACTGGATGGAACCTGTGGTACTGTTAAGTGAACTCTTGGTCTTTCACGTTAACGTTATTGGTAGCAATAGTGACAGTGTAAAGAAAAGAGTGTGTGCACTGAAAAATATTACGTGAAAATTTTCAAACCAATGTATCTATCAGTGTGTTTCGAGTAAGACATAAGACCACTTTTTTACCTTGAACGGTAACACATATCCAAACGCGGTTTTCCGCGAATGTTAGGCCCGCATGGTTTTGTTTGGCTAATGTTTATACCGCTGGTATGAACCGAAACATTGAAGCAAGTGCAAATTTTTAAACTGAATGATATATTTTTGCAGCTGCATTCGATAACTCTTGAGAAGACAATTACCGTGATACAGTGTTTGTTACTCTCTATGTTGCAACTCGTCGTAAAAGAATTGGAGAAATCTTAGAGAACGTTAGCTAGGAACGTCATTTGATGTGCAAACACTGCCAAGCAGCCGTCTTGCATCAGGCTGCTTAGTTGTATACCGTAAGATAATCCTGCGCTACTACAATAATGTTTTATTTCTCGTGCGGATGTTGAATATTGATATACGACGTAGGGTAGAATACAGCGTATCACAAATTACGTAGGAAAACTATTACACATTTGTCTATCCTCCAATATTCACGTGAGCTCAGGCAGAGAAATGAACTGTTCATTCTTCAAAAATAAAGAGGTCTTATACGCTGCAAAATGCAACTGCTGTATTAAATGTCTAAATGTTAGAAGGAGGATATGAACGCTCTTTTCCTATACGTGGGCGTGTACTTCTGACTGGTAAAATACTTCGAGTCAGACAACTGTCTCTATCTACACTGCTCTAAATATATAATATGGGATTCATTCTTTCAACTAATTGTTTTATTAAAAATTCTTTGTTGGCCATCTGTACACCACAAAATAAATATTCTTCGCAACGAGTCTTCATTTCAAGTTGAACATAGACGCGCAATGACAGCCTCACCAGTAATGAACAGCACACAATGTCGATTTTTTTTACACTGCAATTCAGTTTCTTACACATATAAATCAAATAAACAATTTACTAATAATGATTTGAGAACCACTCAAATCGAGTAACATAAATGTTGCCTTAAAAAGAACTTTATCCATTTTAAGCATGTGTCTAAACTGTTGACTATGGACTGAATGTGGCACAATTGCCATCGCCGTTCGAAAGAACGATGAACAGACGTATAATTCACTTAATGATATACTACAGCATGCAATGGCGTATTTGGGAAGCTAATCATGTGGTCATGCATATGATACAGTGCATTATGGAAAAGCTGCTGACGATTCAGACTCAATTCGTACATATATTTGTTTCTGTTCAGAGGAGTGTGTTACGATGATTGGTGCCAAATCCTTGAACCTACGTGGACTAAGTAGATATCCTTCATCTTCAGCACCTTCATAGTGAGAAGCACAGAACCTTTGCATTTATGTCAAATGGTAGACTGTATACCCTTACCTCCCACTGTAACAGTAAACTGTCACATGTATAGAATTCTGGATTCAAGTAGACTCAGGCATATTTAACTAGGAATAGTGAAATGCGGTGAAATCGTTTACTATATTCTTCCTTCTGGCAGCCTGGAATGCAAGTATGATCAATGTGGGTGACTCCACTTGGACAGAGGTTTTAATAGCATATGTTTGCATGGTTGCCATTGGTAGCACAAGGTATTGAAGAAGTTCTCATGAACATAGAGTTAATTGCAGATATGCACCAGTATTTAAAGCTTTTAAAAATGTTAACTCTCCTTCTCCACTACACTGGTGTGGAGAATTTTACATGTTATTTTATGGACGATGATGACCTTCTCCTCTTGGTTTCCATAAATATATGAGTAGTTATCCATTGCACTCCGGTTTAGCATTTGTAAAAGTGCTCCACAAGTCTTCATAGTATCCAAAGAAACATCTTTAAACGTATGCATGCAGTAAATCGCTTGTGCTCGTCTTCCCTTCTACCCACTGAGTCGTCTGTAAAACATCAAACATTTTATATAATTTTCAGATCCAAAGGTGACGCTGAGGCATGTTTTAAGGGTGTACGGTCAGCCTCAGCCTTGTTAAACTCACGTCATATATCTTCAAACAGAAGTGTTAAAGCATTAGGGAGAAGATTCGATTACACTCAAACACTTTTATCCCATTTCACAAACGCTCCATAAAAATACATGAAACTCTTGCACGGCAGGGTTCAAAGCGTGTTGGTGGTGGATAATAACCCTAATTTCATCGCTCTTGTTAAATGTGGTTGAAGCATAAGTTTTATGCGAGAAGTATTCTTGGCATGTAATTCATTCATCATATTCCACTGGGAGCGTTATATTAAGCGACGTCATTGCAGGGTTTCATGCTTTCTGATTTAAGAAACTGTAGTTCACCCATTTTATCACATTGCATTTCTGCTGTGAAGTCCTGTGCTGTGCGTTGTATGTGCTGGTTTACTAGCTTTTCTGCCAGTCCTGTCATAGATAGAGCCGTAGAATAATTTCCTCGCCACTAAAGTCAACAAGTCGGTTCATTACAATATGTAGCTCCAGATAGTCCAACATCAGAAATGTCACTGGTATATATATTGCGTTGGTGGGAGTCTCAACGATCTTTCACCCCAATCTAACTACGGGGAAGAATCTCTAAACTGAATGAATCAATCCATTGGTGAGAAAGGGGTTTGCTGAAATGTTCCACTCAACACAGTTTGCACTCATGGGGGCATATCCGTTGCCTAGTCGGACTCGAAACATTTACTAGGGTCCTTTGGTATTCCATTTGCTTTCTTGTGTGCACCAGTCAGTTGCAATATTTCACCATTCATTTCCAGATCTTTTGCGGAATAGGTTACAGTTTTTGAGAGTCTTAGGGAAAAAACGTAAAGGAGACCTGGTGTTCTTTGAAATTCCTCATCACTCATCTGTATTGTGTTATCGAACTTCATGTCCAAGAGTCTGAATTTTAGCAGTCATCTACAAGCAAATGATGTGTCTATGTACACCCATCCTCTCAGGCTGAATACTCGAATTGTGTGTGAGGTTGTCAAAGGCATGATATAAGCATAGCGATGTACTCACCTCTTTTAGTATACGCTTTTGGAATTATTGCCTATACTTAAGGTCACTCAGTTTTCTTGTTTTATCGATAACGAGAAAATTGTGCTCTATGTGCATCCAGCACTCTGAACATAACTTTACAAATTCATTCAGTGACGTATCAGTACCTACATATGCTTCTTAAATGTGCTTTAAACTCCAGTTGTATTGTTTCTAGATTATGATGAGGTTTCGTTATTCCTCACCAACTGTTTCTGAATTCTGGAGTATGTCAGACTTAAATAAAGAAAATACATCAACTCCCACGTGGCCACCAAAAGCCAATATCCTCGATTTTGATGCTGGTTTTCCACAGCAACATCGTCCAATATGAACACTGTACTTGGCCTTACACATTTTGATGGAAGGATATCACTGCACTGCTTTCACCGAATGTTGTGTGTGTCGCACCATAGTCACTTTGCAGTATCCCCTGTAGTAGTTTATATTTTGACTGAAATACCATTTTTGAAAAAGCACATATAACCTCAATGCGGACTGCATCTGGGTGTCTAGCAGCGACGTGGGATCTTCTGTTTTACCAAATTTGGAGGGACCCATGATTATTGATCATATATTAGCAGCAAGTAGTATCTAATTCTTTCTCGCTTACTACAAATTCTTTGTGATGTGAATGCTTCACCTACTTCCAATAATACTGGCATTGATTTGCAATGGGCATTTTTTGAAGAAATATTTTTGATAATATACGTAGCTATTGCAGTAAATCCATAACGAGCACCTTACTAGCTGAGCTACACTGGCTACACATCTGTACATTATAATGAGATGGTAAATTATAATGTGGCGGTTGTGAGGTAAGAAAAGAGATTACTATAATATATTATACATTTCAACAATGGTGCTTATGTTTCAATACTTCAGCAAAATCCACTGGTTCATTTTCACAGCAGTACAGTACTTCCCAAATAACTGTTTCTTGTATGCAGTTCATTCCGCTCATATTTCTTTCAAACTGATAGGAGCATCTCAAAACTCAGATATTCTATACCTATGGGAACATTAGTCGCTGGCTTGGTAACTTTATGGATACATGAACTGAAGCACTGTAATAAATTATTCACATTTATACTACACCCAAAAATTGTTGACAACATCATTGTATACAACTTGAACACAGAGTACCCAGTTGTACAATCTCTCTGACACTAAAGATAACACCATCCTTATTCCAAATAAGTCTGTAATGTAAAAACGTGGATGGGTATCCAGATTTCCCCCTGAGTGCTACATCACAACTCACTGATGTGATAGATTGTGTCAGAGCACCACAATTAATGTCTGGGGGAGAAAAAGTTGGGTTATACTCTTTAATCATTGGAGTATTGATCCACAACATTGTAAAACACACCTCCTCCCATTCTGAGTGAGCAAACCGAATTTTAACACTCTTCTTCACGTTCGCAAGTACCACACATCAGTCATCCTCACCTTCTATGTCTATATACATATGTTTGACCCAATAAAAGTTAAATTATATGTGGAAGTGAAAAGTAGTAGTAGTTCACTACGAGCAGTTGGTATCTTCTCATTCACTGCGTCGCTACTCTGTTCTTGCTGTATCACTGGAATGTCACGCTGTTTATTTGATAGCGTATATGTTGGAGTTCAGTACTGAACTGCGCCAAGCTCTTCCTCAGCTCCCTACCGATGCTGCTCGGCAGCTGGGGATACTGAAAGCCTCCATTGAACTTTTGCGACTTGTGTACAAGTATATCCGTGCTGTGCTGTTGTTGCTGTGTCTCGTCTTCATACGAATCCATCAGTGGCGCAGATCATAGTACCTCCTCGTCTTGCTGCATCATGATGACTAGTTCCACTAAGGATCGTCATGTCAAAGGTCCCTGCCCCTGCTGCAGATCCCAACAAGCTGGAGGACATCGTTACAGGTCCTCACATGAGTTGGTGTTACGCTGCTGCTGGACAAAGAAGAAAAGAAAGTGTTACATGCAATAATAATAGGAACTTCAGGGACACATGAAGAGGGACATGATATGAGTACTTATTCTTCTGATTTTTCCTGTTCTGCTGAGAGGCACTGGACAATCTCGTCTTCTGCTCCTGATGCTGCATAGTACTTCCACCGATGCAACTCGTAGCAGTGAGTTGCTGCACTCACCCTATCCACCGTGATCACGATGACAAAATCAGATGCAGCGTTGCCAGACGATGCCACAGGGTCTCACAAATGGCATCAGATACTGTGGGCCTGCGAAAGAGGGTGGGACACTGCAGCTCCATCTGCACGGAGAAACATTGATAATTCAGCATATTACCACTACTGTTGTGTTGCCTAAGAAAACACTATCTACGTACTGGATTAGTGTCAAATGCCTCTTGCGCTGAAGAGGAGGCAGATTAATTAACCATTCCAGAAAAAGTTGGCAGTTACAGCGGAAGCAACAAGAATTTTTGGATATAGTAAGTAAGCAATTTCCAAAACCCCTAGGAAAAAATTTTTAAATATTAAGTGTCATGTAACATTTTGTGTAATGTAATATCTTCTAGACACATTTTATAACCCGACACGTTCCACATCACTAAGAAGTGTCATATTAATGACCCATGGAACAAGTACTAATCTAATCTATCAGTTTAATAATGCACCTTCAAGCCATTATTTGCCGGAAAGTGTGCTTGCTGCAATACTCGTTAATCATGTCTTTCCTGCACTATGTAAGAAGCTGTGGATGCAGGCCTTGGCTGCATGCTTCCAGATATAGTCCTATTGATGCAACACCAATATTTCATCAATTGCGAAAGTTTCTCACAAAGCGGTTTTCAATGGGACTGATGGACAACAGAGCTCTTCCCATCAATTTGCATGTAAGGGAAGGGAGCGGAGTTTGCTTCTCCCCACCAATTTCGACCACACACACACACACACACACACACACACACACACACACACACACACACACACACACACACACACACACAATTAAGATTTTAGATAGCATTTTCTAATGGGATAACACTTTCACATCCAAAAATGATGAAATAAAGAGAGTCCCTAGTTCCCCCAGTTATGATGTCAGTGAGATGTTCCAGCATCAACTGATACCACCTTGCATTTATCATCTTGGATTAAATGGCAGCAATGTAGGCTGTACTGGGCCAACTTTGTTCCAATACTGTTAACTTGACTACAGTTTATATCGATTTATATGATTTTCCTGAAGCTGGTCTTATTGTTTTCTTGTCGTGAGTACCTGTATGGCCGCGAGTCTCGATTGTCTGAAGATTATACACTGATTCTGGAGTTGTGAATAATCAAATACATCAATTACTACTGACTGAAAGAAAATGCCTACAGTTTTAGCTTGTTTATTTTCAACTGTCCATGTCTCAGGTTGACAACCTTATCATTCATTTGCTCCTCTCAGCTATTAATTCCAGCTGAACATGTTTCCATACAGTACTAGCTCCAAACAAGACTTTACAACATACCAGATTCCCAGCAAGTACAAAAAAAAGACGTCTTCAGGTTAAATTTGAGGAAAAGAAATTTAAGTCACATATACCGCTGTCAAAAGCACTGTTTCTATTAACTGGCATATAGTTTAGCGAAAATTACTAAAAATGAATTTTATTTTCATGTTAGCAATTCTAAACTACCGGAATTACTTAAAATATAAGTAGTTATGCATGAAATAATGAATCTTAGAGAATATTCTTTCATACGATTTTTCCACTTATATATGGAACTATTGATACATATTGGTATCGAAGAGTTTCTAAACATTCATTGTGGTGTCTGTTAGTTCTATATCGTGTCTCCCTACCACTTTCGCGCAACGATGCTCTGAGTGTGTTTTTAGGGAATTGACTAGTTTGAAACTGGGACCTGTTGCTGGTAAGGAGACGCCAGACCACACATGACATGTAGAATTCAGAAGAGTTCAGTGAGACTAGCGATGATATAACCAAATACTTAATGATTCCAGCATCAGCTCCACTACACTCCCTGTAAATGAATCTCAATAGTAACTAAATTTAATGGAACAGGTTCAAGGCTTTCCTATTTTTAGTTAGCTGGTAAAATAACGTCGAAAAAGCAGTTAAGTTTACCATTGGAAATGTTATTCTACTCACAAAACATTGTTTATAAATTGCACTATTGATAAAAGGAACTGTTTTAATACAGGATGGTAAAAACCAAATGCGTTCAACAAAAATGTGAATGAATATTCCCTGAATGGGTTTCCAAGTTCTACAATGGATCGAAGGATGAACTATACCACATCACATCTATAATCTAGGTTTCAGTTAAGTTTCACAAAAGAGCAAACTATCAGAATGGTCTACAGTGACCCTCAATTATCTTTAATTACTTATCTAACTTGTCGTAAGTTAAAGTGGCTAATGTGGATTCTCAATAACTATAGAATAGAAAAATCATCGCGTTTCAGATTTTTACTTCAAGTGGCAAATGTGAACACCATGAGTTTTAATTTACGATCGACACTAGTATTACGCAAAAAGGGGGGTGTAACAGATGAGACTTATGCAGTTCTGAGTGAAGCCTTATACGCTCAAAACAGCGGCATCGCGTGCATTCATTACCTTGTCGGTGTTTAGGCAGCGTCAGGGCGGCAGCGGCCGGCGCAGCAGCCTTCCAGCTCGCCGTCTCGGAACTAACTCTCTTCACCTCACTTCTCCTTAGTACCATTTACCGAAGTTGGCTTAAAAAAAAAAACTATCTGGCTGTGTTTTCATCTGAGCAATCAGGGTCTCAATGTTAACCTTAAGCTCCGCCTACAAAAATTCTGTCTATCCAATGAGAAACGATATACTTTTCGTGGTGGGGCCATGTTTTTCAAGTTTGCAACGTAACAGAGACGCAAAAAAGTCTCACGCTAAATCTTACTGCTGGTGTGGTCCTTTTAGCGTTATCGTAAGATCAATAAAGTTCTTCTGGAGGGCTCTATCTGTTAACATGGGCTGGGGGGTGCTCCTAACGTAACAGACGCGAAAAAGTCTCACCCAAAAACTTGCGGGTGGTGTGGCCCTTTTTGTGTTATCGTAAGATCTATATTGTTCTTCTGGAGGACTGTAGCTTTTAACATGGGCTGGGGGGTGGTCCTTGACGTAACAGAGACGCGAAAAAGTCTCACACGAAAACTTGCGGGTGGTGTAGCCCTAGTGGTTAGCTGGCGACGTGGGTGTCCAGCCCGTCCCTTATCGTGGGGCCTTCTAGTTTAACACGGTTCTGCTCTCAGCTTCTGTTCTCGTTTCTCCCCTCGGAACTGCGTCTGTCTCACGGTGGGAAGGTATGACATGCATTTAGGCATTCTTGTGTTAGTCTGTGGTATTCCATTTGCTCACTCGTTACTCGTATTACTTTGGTTAATTTAATGTCACGATTTATTCGGAGCTATGTGACATACTACCGGATTTGCTTATTGTGTCAGGGTTTTCATGGAAGGTGTTGGATTTGCCTGACATCTTACAAGTTCATAATGAGAATCCAGCTTGATTACATCATGACTTCCACGCCACTGACCTACCGCCGCGTCACTTTCAGCCCACAGGCGTCACTGGATGCGGATATAGAGGGGCACGAGGTCAGCATACCGCTCTCCAGCCGTTGTCAGTTTTCGTGACCGCAAACGCTAATTCTCAGTCAAGTAGCTCCTCGATTTGCCTCACAAGGGCTAATGGCACCTCGTGCCTCGTAGGTAGTTAGTACAATATACCAGTACTACAATCTCTGTAGGACATACCACAATTAGTAGCACCCGCTGGGGGCACCATGCTGAACGATGTTCGAGGGACATCCAAGTGCCACATTTGTATTCTGTGCGCTACAAAGTCAGTGCAAAAACCAACAGAGGGAAAAGGGTGCCAAATCATATTCGCTTACATGGAAAAATGTTTTCGAAGAAGCTGTGGGAACCGGACCTCGTCCCCGAGGAAGGGAACACCAATATCAGTGGTATTCCTCTCAGTATAACTTGTAAACGATTTGCATTAGTGGATTCACTGGGCCGAGCACGGGGCTCACAACCAGAACCACACGCCACTGTTAACCACTAATGAAGGACTGGGTCCCTTACTTCGATTGCACATATTTCATTAAGGTCAACCCAACACATTTATTTCAAATACATAAATGTAGCTACATTTGAATCGGCCTGACATTAAACAGGAACAAAAAGAACTATTTCAATATCAGCTTATTTAGTGCGTGAAGCGCGAGTTAAGCCAATAACCAGGTAAACCAAATTTGAATCTGTCTGGCATCAAAAAGGAAATAAAAAACCGTTTTTTATATTTTTCAATTACAGCATTTAGGAATTCCAGATCTTTCCCTTTTCTAGGCAGAGGCTGAGCCAGAAAAACAGAATGCCACAAAAACACAGTTTTGCTGTGAAATCATACAGGACACCCGGTAACAGTAACAGACAAGGGGTCCGCACCCACAAATAACACGGGCTAAGGGTCAGGCTGGGAGCACATCCTACGAGAACTTGTTCACACTATCCTCACCACAATCTGTAGACATTCCGGCCGAACATCCGCTTGCGGTGGTTGCCAGAAGGACGAAGCAACCAAAAGGCTCACGCGGT
This sequence comes from Schistocerca gregaria, assembly GCF_023897955.1. Lineage (NCBI taxonomy): Eukaryota > Metazoa > Arthropoda > Insecta > Orthoptera > Acrididae > Schistocerca > Schistocerca gregaria. Next base: position 171,318,623 of record NC_064926.1, on the reverse strand, counting down.
GCTTCTCACACAGGCACCTCAATTTGTACAAACATCTGCACCAACACCAACTCCGGAACACCCTCTCACTGCGAGGCTTGGCACGGTTTATACGAAATGCCTTTCAGGCAGCCAGTAACCGCCGCAAGAGTTTCACGATTAGCAAACAGCCCCAGCGTAACAGACATCACACCTGTGCTTACGCCCGAGTCACAACTCCACACAGTCTAACCGGTCGCGCCAAACCGACTGCCTCTCGCGGTCCCGCGCACCACAGCAGAAAACGCAATGATACTCATGCCCGGGGACGCGCCAAAGATAAGCCGATCGATGATGATCGACCAGCGATCTGGCTCACCTCTCATGATCTGCACCTTTCTAATCTTGGATTAGTTTCACTTTATACGGACACAATCTCAATGTTTGCCATGTTTGGATAACAACTTTATGTGTGTTTTCACGGACAATATCTTTTTTGTGCGAAATTGCACAATGATTTTACTCCACACTGCTGCATACAGTTTTAAATATCCATCAATTTCCATTCATTTAGTTTAAGTGGTTTTACATTTCCTCGGCATCTTCCACTGAATCTGCCTGTAGAAAGTTCTCAGTAAGTCAAAGTACAGCGATAGGATTAGAACAGCTGCTTCCTGAAATTTTTCAGCCCATGCCTCGTCAATATATCAGTGCACATCGACTCGTCAAAACACGTGTTAAACGAGAAAAAAACAGAGTGGACGTCAGAACACTACGTATCCCACGAACAGTTTTCATCAACCAAACATGACAGTTACAAAACAGTAGCGTAGCCGCGAAAAAATTGTTTTGTCAACATGTGTTGTACCGAATTTGTTGCCAGCTACAAAAACAGTCAACATGAGTCTAGAAGACATCGTTCCTGTGAAATACAAGTATCTCTTTATTCACACGAAGTGTTGAGTGCTATTAACAAGGGATTTCCGATCGATTCCGTATTTACGGATTTCCAGAAGGCTTTGAAAGAGTCGCACACAAGCGGCTTGTAGTGAAATTGCGTGCTTATTGAATATCGTCTCAGTTATGTGACTCGTTTTCTGATTTCCTGTCAGGGAGTTCACAGTCCGTAGTGATTGATGGAAAGACATCGAGTAAGACGGAAGTGCTTTCTGGTGTTCCCCCATGTAGTGACATAGGCCCTTTGCTGATCCTTATCTATATAAACGATTTGGGAGACAATCTGAGCAGCCGTCTTAGGTAGTGTGCAATTGACACTGTCGTTTGTCGTCTAATAAAGTCATCATAAGATCAAAACAAATTGCAAAACGATTTAGAAAAGAAATCTGAATGGTGCTAAAAATGGTAGTTGGCTCTAAATATTAAAAGTGTGAGGTCATCCACATGAGTGCTAAAAGAAATTAGTTAAATTTCGATTACATGGTAAATCAGTCTAAACTAAAACAGTAAATTCAACTAAATACCTAGGTATTACAATTACAAACAACTTAAATAGGTAGAAACGTGCAAAAAATGTTGTGGGGAAGGCTAACCTAAGACTACGTTTTATTGGCAGGACACTTAGAAAATGTAAAAAAAACCTTCTAAGGAGCCTACCTAAACTACGCTTGTCCGTCTAATTTTAGATTACTGCTGCGGGGTGTGAGATCCTTACAGACAGAACTGACGGAGTACATCGAAAAAGTTCAAAGAAGTGCAACACGTTTTGTATTTTGGCCAAATATAGGAGGGAGTGTCACATAAATGATAGAGGATTTGCGCTGAACATCATTAAAAAAAAAAAAGACTTTTTCCTGCGACGGAATCTTCCGACGAAATTCCCATCACAATCTCTCCTCCGAATGCGAAAGTATTTTGTTGACACTGACCTACATAGGAAGAAACGATCACCACGATAAAATAAGGGAAATCAGAACTAGTTCGGAAAGATATGGTGTTCGTTCTTTCCGCGCGCTATACGAGATTGGAATAATAGAGGATTGTGAAGATGATTCGATAAACCCTCTGCCAGGCACGTAAATGTGATTTGAAGAGTATCGATGCAGATGTGGGTAATCTTCATCCGTGGTTCGTAGACCAGTGCACGGCTACTTTCCACATGTACTGTAGCAAACGTCATGTCATTGTTAAGTTTACACTGAGTCTGGCGGTCGTCGTTAATGAGCAGCATATCCAGAGCAAGCAGCGCGTAATATCAAGTTCCCCGTTGCATGTGCGCTGTTGGGCGAGATCCACACACACACACCATTCGCTCACTTATTTCATCCTGGACTATGAGCAGGCCAATATTTACTGTACTGCCATGGCAACCTCTACGCTACATCATACACGCATGATTCTGCCCTTAGGCGCCCCTAAGTATCGTCAGATATCATTAGCGCCACAGGAAAGTAATATAATCCTATCGTTATCCGACACCCTCAGTTGTGTAGCCAGGAACAGTTCTGTAACCCTAATAGGTCTTGGTAAGTCACTTTAATCAGAAATAACGAATAATTATAACAAATGTGACCTATATGTAAACTGCCAATGGGTTTTTGTGTTACATTTTTTCTACAGTATTCTCACGTGAGTCACCTCGCATATATAAATTAAAAAACAAAAAAAGTAGCGGCAAACATAGGCTCAAGACAACTCTTTTCACTGCCTTCTGCAACAGTGAACCGATGATAACTCGAATAAGTATCCACACTAGTCAGCGCTTTCGCCATCAGCTGTTCTTCACACAGGCATTCACTACGAAATTAGAAAATATTGTTATTGAAATATCAGCAAACTAATTGGTTTCAAAGCAGCAGTACTTAGAGCACTACCAGAAAAGCAATACGAAAGATGGCAGTAGAGGAACCATCAAACATGAACAAAGGTTAAGGTATATATAATAAACTAAGAATTCATAATTAGAATACAAAGTGTATAATCATATTTTCCTCTAGACAATCGAATCTCATCTTTATATCGATAATGACTGAAGCTGAAGAAATGAATTAAAGTTAGTGCTCTGGCTGGGCCTTGAACCTATGTCTTCTTGCTTACTATGTAGGTATGCTAGACGTTACATCAAGATGTTAGAGGAGGATAAAAGGAAGCTGAAGACATGAAGTGAGCTTTGTTAAGTTTGCTCTAGGGTAGTTCCTGCAGCTGTGTGACCTATAATGCTCTGGTTGTCGAATGACTAATATACCTGAGCAATAAGATCAAGGTTCAAGTACTGGCCATGGCATGTCTTTTAAGTCATTTCTTCAGTTTCCATGATTATTGTGAAGTCTGTTAATGTTCCCCAGTAACATTTATTAGTTCATTATGAACTGGCTTTCGGCGTCTTAAGCCGTCATCAGATAAATGACATGAGTTAATTGACAACGGTCTAAGAAGTCAAAAGCCAATTCGTAACGAAATAGTAAGTATTAATGTCTAACATTAATACTTTGTATTAAAGTTACTAATATCTCTATTTTCCTCCAAGAACCGATGGAATATTGAATAAATATGAACTAGGAATTTGTTAATGATAACACTGCCCTATGATTTGGTACTGATAAAAATTGCGAGATTTGTGAAAGAGATTTTTGGTACTTTGTTAGTATCAGAATACATGAGATGCCTATGAAACAAAATTTCTGGCCTTCGTGCCTGTGGATTTAATGACTGCTGACAATATTAATATATAATAACTACCAGATATAGTTTAAACGATGAATTGTTACTGAATTTTTGATAAACGGTAGCAGAAACTATGCAAAGCCGTTAATGTAAAAAAGGGAGTGAAAGGACTGTAAACTGAGCAATAACGAATACGCTACACATTTGTTGTTGAGAATGGTAAGTGTATACAATTTTTCACATTGAGGAACGAATTTTACGTCATATGTACATCGCACACATATGGCTCGGGAAGCAATTTCCAATCAGTGTTCAGTTAGGATAACGTTCCCGTTGAAACAATAGCTGATGTACAGGAATGCACAGATGATTACTCAATTTTATATGTTCATACACCTCAAGAAAATCGTCAGCTACTTTCCGCCTGACACAGGACAGGAATTTTACAGAAGTTAGCAAAGGAAGTAATGTGGATTGGCAGCACAATGGACATAATGGTACTAAACATAAAAAAAGGTTCATTCTGCGACTCATGGGAAACCATGAACTGTTCTTTCCATATGCTTCTGTTTACATATGTTCGAATAATGTGTGGCATTTGAATCAGTGGAAAAAACTTAACATTACGTCTATATTTCGCATAGAGTCAAAATAGTAATGGATTACTGATTTTTTAGGTTAATGCATTTGCGACACGTTTGTAGCCAGCAGTACTAATCGTCAAGCATCTAGGATTAATAACATAAACTATGGTTACTGCTATTAGCACTTATAACATAAATATTATTTAACTATTTTATTACAAGTGACATAAACAAATGTTGTCATTTGAAGGACAGTCAAATCGATTTTAGTGACTAGGATTAGCCACCGACAAGGAGTTTCCTCAAAAAAAAAAATCGCTCTCAACACTATGGGACTTAACATCTGTGGTCATCAGTCCCCTTGAACTTAGAACTACAATCCCGGAAATTGAAATAAGAACACCGTGAATTCATTGTCCCAGGAAGGGGAAACTTAATTGACACATTCCTGGGGTCAGATACTTCACATGATCACACTGACAGAACCACAGGTACATAGACACAGGCAACAGAGCATGCACAATGTCGGCACTAGTAAAGTGTATATCCACCTTTCGCAGCAATGCAGGCTGCTATTCTCCCATGAAGACGATCGTAGAGATGCTGGATGTAGTCCTGCGGAACGGCTTGCCATGCCATTACCACCTGGCGCCTCAGTTGGACCAGCGTTCGTGCTGAACGTGCAGACCGCGTGAGACGACGCTTCATCCAGTCCCAAACATGCTCAATGGGGGACAGATCCGGAGATCTTGCTGGCCAGGGTAGTTGACGTACACCTTCTAGAGCACGTTGGGTGGCACGGGATACATGCGGACGTGCATTGTCCTGTTGGAACAGCAAGTTCCCTTGCCGGTCTAGGAATGGTAGAACGATGGGTTCGATGACGGTTTGGATGTACCGTTCACTATTCAGTGACCCCTCGACGATCACCAGAGGTGTACGGCCAGTGTAGGAGATCGCTCCCCACACCATGATGCCGGGTGTTGGCCCTGTGTGCCTCGGTCGTATGCAGTCCTGATTGTGGCGCTCACCGGCACGGCGCCAAACACGCATACGACCATAATTGGCACCAAGGCAGAAGCGACTCTCATCGCTGAAGACGACACGTTTCCATTCGTCCCTCCATTTACGCCTGTCGTGACACCACTGGAGGCGGGCTGCACGATGTTGGGGCGAGAGCGGAAGACGGCCTAACGGTGTGCGGGACCGTAGCCCAGCTTCATGGAGACGGTTGCGAATGGTCCTCGCCGATACCCCAGGAGCAACAGTGTCCCTAATTTGCTGGGAAGTGGCGGTGCGGTCCCCTACGGCACTGCGTAGGATCCTGCGGACTTGGCGTGCATCCGTGCGTCGCTGCGGTCCGGTCCCAGGTGGACGGGCACGTGCACCTTCCGCCGACCACTGGCGACAACATCGATGTACTGTGGAGACCTTACGCCCCACTTCTTGAGCAATTCGGCGGTACGTCCACCCGGCCTCCCACATGCCCACTATACGCCCTCGCTCAAAGTCCGTCAACTGCACATACGGTTCACGTCTACGCTGTAGCGGCATGTTACCAGTGTTAAAGACTGCGATGGAGCTCCGTATGCCACGGAAAACTGGCTGACACTGACGGCGGCGGTGCACAAATGCTGCGCAGCTAGCGCCATTCGACGGCCAACACCGCGGTTCCTGGTGTGTCCGCTGTGCCGTGCGTGTGATCATTGTTTGTACAGCCCTCTCGCAGTGTCCGGAGCAAGTATGGTGGGTCTGACACACCGTTGTCAATATGTTCTTTTTTTCCATTTCCAGGAGTGTACTTAAACCTAACTAAGCTAAGGACATCACACACATCCAAGCCCGAGGCAGGATTCGAGCCTGCGACCGTAGCAGTCGCGCGGTTCCGGACTGAACGCCTAGAACCGCTAGAGGATTCTCCTCGGTTATCACTTTCTTGGTCAAAGTAATAAAAGAAATGTGAGGACCAGATTGTTGTAAAATCATATTATCATAATTATGCAAACTTACAATAAATAAAAGAAATACCTGGAACACCGGCTTGGAGACTATTGCGCTAACACACCTGAACTGACTGCCACAGTGCTTGTGTCCCAGACAGCAGAACAGAGAAGATAGCGGACGAGATTATTATTGATAGGGCATCGCAATGTTTTATTAATTTTGTGCTCAGAATCAGGCTCTGAAAAGATATGGACTACGCCCAAACTTTCAGAGAGGCATTAATTTAAATGGATACTGGAAAAGGTGGTAGAAATAGCAACACTAATAAATTAAAGGTTTAGGAAATAACCAGAGAGATATCCGCTGAAATCAGTACAGAACAAGGTACTGTTCGCCAAGGGCCACCTCCACTGACAGATTAACGCTCGCAGAATGACAAAGAGAGAGAGAGCATTGACCTGTAACTACGCCTGTTGAACTCGACAACAATTCGTAGAGAGAACAGAGGTACACCTAGCACTGGCAACAAAACGGATGAGGCAGACTTCTCTGAACCTTATCACATGGCTGACGCTGCTTTTCTCCCGCTGTATCGTGAAATGCTCGTTATCGCAAAACCATCACAATGGATTTCGAATGTCATTAACGTTGTGTGCCCAAAGTAAGGAACACTTCAACTTTAGTGTGACATGGCAGAGTGTGCCTGTGCCCGAGTACCAGTCGGCGAGACGGGAGCTCGTCGTCCTTCCAAGAGCCTTTTGCAAAACTGCTCCCAGTGAGGTGCTGCTCGGTGGTTTTGTTAGCTGGCCGGCAAGTCACACGAGAGATCCTACGGCTGAAAAAATTTGTTCCGTGTGCAAATTGTTTTCTCCGTTTGATCTTTAATACTTTTAACGCCCGCAACCGTATTCAACAATTCATTGATTCCTATGCATATGATAACAGTCGGTACCGGTTGACAGACTTCGGTTCCTCTGTATGTCGAGAACTGTTAATTATAAGGTTTCTTTCGTTTCTGTGAGTATTTGTATGCTTCAATTCGCCGTTGAATCTTTAGACACTTCGAAATATAGGTACGCTAATTATGGATACGGCAGCGGTTTGTTCGTCATCAAAAGTTCCCGAAATTTTCAACTGATTTCTTATTCATTAATTACGTCTCGACTCATCCTTGGTTTTCGACCTTGAACGGCCGCCGCCGCGCTCTTCACGGCAGATGACCTTCTTGGGAAGGTTTGTAACACCATGTGCTATACCATGCGTTTACTCTGTTCACTGATGCAAAGCCGTAACGGACTTCAATGATGACTCTTGTTAAACGCACAGATTTATTTTGTCTCTGCCGAACAGAAGTGATGGTGAAAGACAATTGCAATTCAACTTAGCCGGGCTAAAGTACAAATTTATGCCCGGATGTGCTAATTTAGGTTTTCCGTGGTTTTACTAATTGAGTTACAGAACTGAAGTACAATCCAAACATAAAAGCTGCAACCTTCCTCACCTTGGAATGAATCTCAGATTGTGTTACTCTTCAACTCTATATTAATCTATGTTCATAAGGTGAAAATGTTGGGCGGTACTGCTTCCTCGGTTCCATTTATGTCTTCAGATATCGTGTCTCTTACTACGTTCCTTGCGTCTTTTCACCATGCTTTCGAATATCTGTTGTTCCTCCTTGCTCGGATGACATGTGAATGACAATAGATCCTACGAGGATTGCTCAGTCAAGTCTGAAATTTATCATTTCCTGTACGATCAGTGACAGAATCCTGTCTGTACCACGAACAATTGAGAAGGCGTGTTTTTATGTATGTGTATGAAATGCATGCATTACCGTCAGCTGCTTTTTATTTAATATTAATATAATATTATTTTATGAGCATAAAAGTACTAGTGATATAACTTGGCCTCGATTTTGATAACTAACAAGGCTTCTGCAAGCGGTGCAAGTGAAGACCAGGTTCAGTTCACCGAAATACGCCACGTCAATGACCTTTGTCCTGGCGTCCCGACAGAATTTGTCTGCTCCCATTCCGCATAGAATTCTTATGATGCTGCTGAGTAAATGGATTCAGGTAGGACAGCGCACTGAAAGAACACTGGAGCAATATTCGATGTGTGAAGTGCTTTGGTCACTCGCACCTTGATGACCAGGAGACAGGACGGTGCGCTGCTGCTATCCATCCACGAGATTCCATCAAGGTGCGACAGCCATGCAAGTTCCAGTCAGACATTAATTCACCTTCAGTCTGCAGTCCTATACAACTATGTTTACGTCTTAGGTATACCAGTTGACGTTTTACTTTACCTGACGATAATGCCACAATCAACTAACAATATACATTGAATGACTTAACTAAAGGGATAATGTTTATTTAACTGAATCAAAACGAACACTTAAATATCTCCGTGGGAGCTCTGATTTCCTTTATTTCATTACGACGATCACTCCTCCATACGTATGTGATCACCAACAAACTATTTTCACACTCTGAGGAGAAAGTTGGTGAATGAGATTTTATGATAAGATCCTGGCGCAATTTTGCTCCCCTTCCAGTTCTTTCACGGTGTTTAGTCTTCTGCCTCTTACCAACAAAAGGTTAGAGGAGCAAATAGTACAGATAGGTTTAGAAAGCTAAATATATCAACCGGTTTGCATGTATTTACATAGTTGAAGCCACATCTACTATATATCTACAGTACAAAAGTTATTTAAAACTGAAATATCGACCGGTTAAAGTCAGAGACCATATTCAAGGATTAACGTTAAAACAGTTTCAGCCACAAAATTGGATCTGTAATTACTCAAATAATGGCCAGCTCTCATACGTACAGCATGTCATGAATTCCAGTACACCACTCAGGGCTTTTAAAGTCAAAGATACTATTAACATGCATAAACAGAGCAGTAACATGGAAAAGATTTTCCGTGCTTTGAAGACTTTTGATGTCGAAATGAGGCAAGACCTAACGGTACTTGTTGTTACGCAGTTACAAACTTTATCCAGTGATCTAACAGACTGGGATGGAAAAGATCGTTGTTCCTGAAGAGGACCATTGGTAGTTAAGAAATAAACACGTGAAGGTAATATGTTTCCAAATTTTTTGCGGCCGGTTGAGATTTTACATTACCTTACCACAATCCCACAATCACCTGGTAATAATCACTGAATGACCTAACTAAAGGGATGACCTCATTTACCAGACTCAATTCCTACACGACCCGCTACCAAAGACAATAAATTGCTTCCAGTTTTACGGTATGGAACAGACTATAAGTATAGGAAATACACAATTTATGGCAACTAAAACACAGCGTACAGCGTTGTACAGTACCAGGAACGCCAATACGAAAAGTAGATCTACATTCTATAACCACACATGGCTGCAAGAGAGATATAAAATCTGAGATCAGATAAACCGACAGACCAGTTAAACTCACTACTGCGTGAGGCTTTCGATATAGGTCTAGCCATATGCCACATTTCTGTTGTTTACATACAATGGGTTCCGGATCGTGTATCTTTTAAAACATAGCTCTCTATTTTGAGAGATGACTCAAAAATAAAATGAAAGTATTTTTAGATTTCAACGCCTGTTCCATTCGCTTGTATGTCTAGTTAATTATCGTATCTGCTTCTTGGGCTTCTTTGCACATTTCAAATTGTGTTGAACACTTTCATTTTTTTTGTTTCTGGTGGTATACAGAATCAGAATTGAAGTGTGAAAAATATGATTTGCTCCAGAAATCTGATTCTCTGATCCAAGGAGCTTCATTTCACTGCACGTCGTAGTTGATGCTTCTGTACACCCAGACTCGCTGCAGCTTGTGCACTGCCAGCATTACTGAATGCACTAGTACTGTTCTGTTGGTTATGAGCTTTCCTGGAAGTAAACTAGCTCACTGAATCGCATGTTCTATCCACTGAACTAACAAGGCAAATCGTAAAGCAGCAATACAGATATTACGTTATTCTTATGATTCACGTTCCAGAGCGGAAGTAAGTGCTTGCACAGTAACATTAGCCACAATTTACGAGGGATGCAGCTCACGTGACTCATCCTGGCCTGCAGTAGACAGATACTACCAGTTCTGGTTAGGAAAATGCTGACACCATTACCACTAGGTTTTTAATTGGGGTGTCATGTTACAGCTGATATAACTGTGCGTGTTAGTTTTCACTGACAGTGTTATGAGCACTTGCTTATCTCCAAGGCCTTATCAAGACAAAGGAAAGGACGGGTAGAGGAATACGTACCCCTCTCCCTGCAATTCTGCATGAAGCATTACCAAACACATGCTCCATGCTCGTGCCACATTTTCCTGACCTCAGGATAAACGCTTTTGTATCTCCAAGGCCATATCGCGAACGCATACGCTAAATGCATCTTAAATTTCACCAACTCTAGTATTAGAGCATCAGCATATTCGTATGACTCCGGGAACCCAGAGCTCACATGCCCACGCAAGACACCCATACCTTGGGTATGGGTCATCTGGTAACATCACGATACTGTAACTAAAATGTATGAAGTACTGCTTATGTTGAAATTATCTAAAATGGCTATACACGCAAAATGACAAGCAACTACAGTAAGTAGTCATCTACTTATAATTGTTGTTATGCTATGTACTAATTAAAAACTTTTGTTACTATTAGAGAAACAGAATGTTACAGTTTTTGTAATACCGACGTCCTGCACTCTCAAATTCCATAAGGATCTTCACAATAATGATGACTGCTGAAGATATCAGCCGTAAGAAAAATGAAAAAAACCTATCAAGCATCCTGGTTTATTTATTTACTTATGTTTTCCCACAGCATGCCATTATGCGAGTCCTGACTGTACGTGGTACGTACTGGAATTAAGGAAAACGTGGAAATGAGGACCCACCAATACAACTTTCTTTCCAGACAACCTGTTTATTTAAGAACATACAAACTATATTTTACAGGTAATCGAAGCGTTTAACTATAAGATTTTCAATAATAAAATGAAGAAATTGGCAAAATTCTTTTGACCTTAAACCTTAAGTCAAGTAATCTTTTGATTGTTGCAAAAGGTATCAGAAGTGCTATATTACAAAACAGCAAACAACATGACAATGATCACAAGAAGAACGGACCTACAGCCTTCCCGTTAGCGGGTGAAACAGAGATGTTTACGAGTACTACCGCATTGGACTCAATCTGTCTTTTTGAATGCCCTTCTGCAACACAAGGAAACTATATAGGCACCATTGATGACATGAGTGATTCAATTACTCAAAACAGCTGTATGTCGGAAGGTTCAGGGTTAAGATGCGCACGTGTGCTTAAAGGTTAATGATGATAATGATGTCTCATACTCCGAGGAGCGTAGGGAACGATGCGGGACAACCGTAAGCAGGGTTCTAGCGGAGGTGGTTTGCCATTGCCTTCCTCCGACCGTAATGGGGATGAATGGTGATGATGAAGACGACACAGTAACACTCAGTCATCTCGAGGCAGGGAAAATCTCTAACCCCGCCAGGAATCGAACCCGGGACCCCGTGAGCGGCAAGCGAGAACGCTACCGCAAAAAGAGTAACAAACAATATGACAATGGTAAGACTTAATTCTAATCAACCCATATCTTAATTCCTACTGACAACCAAAGTGCGATTGGATCCCAACCCGACCCTCCTGGCAATTTTGTCTTCACTGAAGCCCTAGTGACAGTTGTTGTTGTTGTTGTGGTCTTCAGTCCCGAGGCTGGTTTGATGCAGGTCTCCATGCTACTGTATCCTGTGCAAGCTTCTTCATCTCCCAGTACCTACTGCAACCTACATCCTTCTGAATCTGCTTAGTGTATTCATCTCTTGGTCTCCCTCTACGATTTTTACCCTCCACGCTGCCCTCCAATACTGAATTGGTGACCCCTTGATCCCTCAAAACATGTCCTACCAATCGACGCTTCTTCTGGTCAAGTTGCGCCACAAACTTCTCTTCTCCCCAATCCTATTCAACACTTCCTCATTAGTTATGTGATCTACCCATCTAATCATCAGCATTCTTCTGTAGCACCACATTTCGAAAGCTTCTATTCTTTTCTTGTGTAAACTACTTATCGTCCATGTTTCACTTCCATACATGGCTACACTTCATACAAATACTTTCAGAAAAGACTTCCTGACACTTAACTCTATACTCGATGTTAACAAATTTCTCTTCTTCAGAACCGCTTTCCTTCTCATTGCCAGTCTACATTTTATATCCCCTCTACTTCGACCATCATCAGTTATTTTGCTCTCCAAATAGCAAAACTCCTTTACTACTTTAAGTGTCTCATTTCCTAATCTAATTCCCTCAGCATCAAGCGAATTAATGCGACTACATTCCATTATCCTCGTTTTGCTTTTGTTGATGTTCATCTTATATACTCGTCTCAAGACACTGTCCATTTCATTCAACTGCTCTTCCAGGTCCGTGGCTGTCTCTAACAGAATTACAATGTCATCGGCGAACCTCAAAGTTTTTATTTCTTCTCCATGGATTTTAATACCTACTCCGAAATTTTCTTTTGTTTCCTTTACTGCTTGCTCAATATACAGATTGAATAACATCGGGGAGAGGCTACAACCACGTCTCACTCCCTTCCCAAACACTGCTTCCCTTTCATGCCGCCCGACTCATATAACTGCCATCTGGTTTCTGTACAAATTGTAAATAGCCTTTCGCTCCCTGTGTTTTACCCCTGCCACCTTTAGAATTTGAAAGAGAGTATTCCAGTCAACATTGTCAAAAGCTTTCTCTAAGTCTACAAACGCTAGAAACGTAGGTTTGGCTTTCCTTAATCTTCCTTCTAAGATAAGTCATAAAGTCAGTATTACCTACGTGTTCCAGTATTTCTACGGAATCCAAACTGATCTTCCCAGAGGTCGGCTTCTACTAGTTTTTCCATTCGCCTGTAAAGAATTCGTGTTAGTATTTTGCAGCTATGAGTTATTAAACTGATTGTTCGGTAATTTTCACATGTGTCAACACCTGCTTTCTTTGGGATTGGAATTATTATATTCTTCTTGAAGTCTGAGGGTATTTGGCCTGTTTTAGTGACAGTTGGCTGTTAATATTTTCGAGGTTAAACTGATTGTCACTCATTAAAACCGCTCCTGGTTAAAGAGCTCCTAAGCTGAAGCTGATTCCAGTTTAACGTCCTACAGACAATAAAACGCACACTCTAGAACAACAAGAAGCACAGAATAAAATTCTGTTGGAAAAATTGATATGGAAATTACCGCACCTACCTCCGTCGGACGTAGAGAATCGGAGTTATTTACATTTCCTGAATTCAAGAGTACAGCTGCCCCTAACTTTCGGTGCATGGTAGTTGTTTTAATATCTGATCCGCCCACAATAATAACTCCAAGCATTGACTATTAAGAATTCTGCCCAGCTAGAAACACCTCTATTTATTATTCTGGCGCTGCAAATAGACAGGAACAGCGATCTTGAAAAGTATTCGAGCGTGTTAGAGAACTATAAACTACCTAAGGTGACAGTTTACTCCACATGATAATTTTCAGCTCAATTCAAAAAGAACCACATATGTGCTACTGCATAATATGTGCTCAAGATTTTACAAATCATATTATGACAATGACTATGGTTTCAGATGCATGGTTATCCCAAAGCAGCTAATGGAATTACCACCATTGTGGTGATATAAACTGTTCAAAGCCATTCGAGGCTATGAAGGGAGTAAGACGCTGCAGGATATTGGAACGAAGTTTTTAAGAAACTGATGCGTTAATACATGCCAACATGTGAATATAGGGTGAACATAACGTCAATGCACTGATGAAAACGCGTGTTTTGAGTCATAATTTGATGGCGTGTCGTGTCGGAAAACAGTTGCCATTTATAACGTAATGTATGCTATAGTCTGGACGTCAAGCTCCAAGTTCGCTGTTCCTGCGTCACGTAGGATGAAGTTTAAGTATGTGAGTCAGACCCGTCTGTCACCATAGCGTGCTCCTACCTGATACCTATATTGCAAAATGCTAGAAGAGCTAGGACAGTTTGCTGAATTTCACAAGCTGTTTATTCGGATCATCAACGGCATATGGAATCTCTACCAATTGCCTCGAAATAAGCCCCTTACTGAGCATCTACCGTTAACTTCTAACAACGTTAAATAGACGTTAATGATGTTAAAATACTGTAAACAGTGCTACACCAAGCTACGCGATTCTACCCAGCGTCTCAAAATGAATTCGTACTTCGTCTTATGAGAGTAATCATCAGTAATCAGCTTCAAGGCATGTTCAGACGTCACTCCTCCAAAGCAGACGTACAGAAAGTGACCTCCCAGAAACGCCGACAGCGGCCAACCAGAGCAGACTTCACTAGACCGCAGTGTGTGTTTCAGACTAACATGCACGAGCATACGGGTTTTCTTACTTCCGATTGACTACCACTCCCAATCGGAAGGTATGTAACTTCAGACACACTTTCTCTACTAGTCAAAAACTATGGTACAAACAGTAACTGACGAGTCAGAGGAGAGTTCAAATGGTTCAAATGGCTCTGAGCACTATGTTACTTAACTTCTGAGGTCATCAGTCCCCTAGAACGTAGAACTAATTAAACCTAACTAACCTGAGGACATCGCACACAACCATACCCGAGACAGGATTCGAACCTGCGACCGTAGCGGTTGCGCGGTTCCAGACTGTAGCGCCTAGAACCGCTCGGCCAATCTGGCCGGCTAGGAGGAGAGCATCATTGATATAACCTTAAGATACATGGAAAAACGAATTGTCTTGAAAGGTGTGATTGTGACAAGCAACTATGAAATTTCAGCAGAAATCCTGAATTTTAATAACGTGATTTGTAAATTATGGAGATTTATAATCATAGCTTTGTATTCTTTGTCAACGTTTGAGAACATACGCTGAAAACAGAATCACAAACGATGTGTGTGAGGTTAAATAAAATAGAATTATTTGTTATGATTCGTAATATTCATCTCGGTAAAACCGAGCGAGGTGGCGCAGTGGTAGCACACTGGACTCGCATTCGGGAGGACGACGGTTCAATCCCGCGTCCGGCCATCCTGATTTAGGTTTTCCGTGATTTCCCTAAATCGCTTCAGGCAAATGCTGGGATGGTTCCTCTGAAACGGCACGGCCGACTTCCTTCCCTAATCCGATGAGACGGATGACCGATGACCATCTCGGAAAAGTAAGAAGTTGGTTAGAATCTCCAGAAAATCCATAGTGTATCACTGGTTGAGTACCCGTGGTCTAGGGGTAGTGTCTTTGATTCATAAACGAAACGTCTTCGGTCCCGGGTTCGATCCCCGCCACTGCCTAAATTTTGATAAATTATCAGCATTGACTGGCGAAGACTTCCGGCATAAGAAGTTAGCCTTGTCAAAGAGGGCGGAGGAGCGTATAGAGGTTAAGGGCACTCTCTGGTCCTAGGGGTGGGAAATTGCCTCTAAAGGCGGAAGAATCAGCAAAGATCAACGACATGAGGATGCAGAAGGCAATGGAAACCACTGCATTAAAGACACGTAACGTGTGTCCACAGGACATGTGGCCTGTAGTTGAAGAAGCGTTATCATGATCTCTCCATTGGCTAAAGATTCCGCAATAGTCCCCTAAATGGATCTCTGGTAGGGGACTGCCAAGGGGGAGGTTACCATGAGAAAAAGATTAAGTAATCAACGAAAGGATTATGTTCTACGAGTCGGGGCGTGGAATGTCAGAAGCTTGAACGTGGTAGGGAAACTAAAAAATCTGAAAAGGGAAATGCAGAGGCTGAATCTAGATATAGGTGGGTCAGTGAAGTGAAGTGGAAAGAAGACAAGGATTTCTGGTCAGATGAGTATCGGATAATGTCAACGGCAGCAGAAAATGGTATAACAGGTGCAGGATTCGTTACTGTGAACGGTTCAGTGACCAGGTTGTTCTAATCTGAATCGGCAGCAGACCAGCACTGACAACGATAGTTCAGGTATACATGCCGACGTCGCAATCTGAAGATGAACAGACAGAGAAAGTGTATGAGGATATTGAAAGGGTAATGCAGTATGTGAAAGGGGACGAAAATCTAATAGTCATGGGCGACTGGAATGCAGGTGTAGGGAAAGGAGAATATGGGCTTGGGACAAGGAATGAAAGAGGAGAAAGACTAATTGAGTTCTGTAACAAGTTTCAGGTAGTAATAGCGAATACCCTGTTCAATAATCACAAGAGGAGGAAGTATACTTGGAAAAGGCCGGGAAATACGGGAAGATTTCAATCAGATTACATCATGGTCAGACAGAGATTCCGAAATCAGATACTGGATTGTAAGACGTACCCAGGAGCAGATATAGACTCAAATAGTGATGAAGAGTAGGCTGAAGTTCAATACATTAGTCAGGAAGAATCAATATGCAAAGAAGTGGGATACGGAAGTTCTAAGGAATGACGAGATACGTTTGAAGTTCTCTAACGCTAAAGATACAGAAATAAGGAATAGCGCAGTAGGCAACACAGTTGAAGAGGAATGGACGTCTCTAAAAAGGGCCATCACAGAAGTTGGGAAGGAAAACATAGGTACAAAGAAGGTAGCAGCGAAGAAACCATGGGTAACAGAAGATATACTTCAGTTGATTGATGAAAGGAGGAAGTACAAACATGTTCCGGAAAAATCAGGAATACAGAAATACAAGTCGCTGAGGAATGAAATAAATAGGAAGTGCAGGGAAGCTAAGACGAAATGGCTGCAGGAAAAATGTGAAGACATCGAAAAAGATATGATTGTCGGACGGACAGACTCAGCATACAGGAAAGTCAAAACAACCTTTGGTGACATTAAAAGCAACGGAGGTAACATTAAGAGTGCAACGGGAATTACACTGTTAAAAGCAGAACAGAGAGCAGATACGTGGAAAGAATACATTGAAAGCCTATATGAGGGTGAAGATTTGCCTGACGTGATAGAAGAAGAAACAGGAGTCGATTTAGAAGAGATAGGGGATCCAGTATTAGAATCAGAATTTAAAAGAGCTTTGGAGGACTTACGGTCAAATAAGGTAGAAGGGATAGATAACATTCCATCAGAATTTCTAAAATCATTAGGGGAAGTGGCAACAAAACCACTATTCACGTTGGTGTGTAGAACATATGAGTCTGGCGACATACCGTCTCACTTTCGGAAAAGCATCATCCACACAATTCCGAAGACGGCAAGAGCTGATACGTGCGACAATTGTCGCACAATCAGCTTAACAGCTCATGCATCGAAGCTGCTTACAAGAATAATATACAAAAGAATGGGAAAGAAAATTGAGAATGCGCTAGGTGACGATCAGTTTGGCTTTAGAAAAACTAAAGGCACGAGAGAGGCAATTCTGACGTTACGGCTAATAATGGAAGCAAAGCTAAAGAAAAATCAAGACACGTTCATAGGATTTGTCGACCTGGAAAAAGCGTTCGACAATATAAAATGTTGCAAGCTGTTCAAGATTCTGAAAAAAAAGTTGGGGTAAGCTATAGGGAGACACGGGTCATATACAATATGTACAACAACCAAGAGGGAATAATAAGAGTGGACGATCAAGAACGAAGTGCTCGTATTAAGAAGGGAGTAAGACAAGGCTTAATCTTTTCGCACCTACTCTTCAATCTGTACATCGAGGAAGCAATGATGGAAATAAAAGTAAGGTTCAGGAGTAGAATTAAGATACAAGGTGAAAGGATATCAATGATACGATTCGCTGATGACATTGCTATCCTGAGTAAAAGTGAAGAAGAATTAAATGATCTTCTGAACGGAATGAACAGTCTAATGAGTACACAGTATGGTTTGAGAGTAAATCGGACAAAGACGAAGGTAATGAGAAGTAGTAGAAATGAGAACAGCGAGAAACTTAACATCAGGGGTGATGGTCACGAAGTCGATGAAAATAAGGAATTCTGCTACCTATGCAGTAAAATAACCAATAACGGATGGAGCAAGGAGGACATCAAAAGCAGACTCGCTATGGAAAGAAAAGCATTTCTGGCCAAGAGAAGTCTACTAATATCAAATACCGGCCTTAATTTGAGGAAGAAATTTCTGATGATGTACGTCTGGAGTACAGCATTGTATGGTAGTGAAACATGGACTGTGGGAAAACAGGAACAGATGAGAATCGAAACATTTGAGATCTGGTGCTACAGACGAATGGTGAAAATTAGGTGGACTGATAACGTAAGGAATGAGGAGGTTCGCCGCAGAATCGGAGGGGAAAGGAATATGTGGAAAACACTGATAAGGAGAAGGGACAGAATGATAGGACATCTGCTACTAGAGGGAGCTGTAGAAGGCAAAAACTGTAGAGGAAGACAGAGATTGGAATACGTCTAGCAAATAATTGAGGACGTAGGTTGCTAGTGCTACTCTGAGATGAAGAGGTGGGCACAGGAAAGGACTTCGTGGCGGGGCGCATCAAACCAGTCAGTAGACTGACGACAAAAAAAAAAAAAAATCACTGTTTACAACCTGTCACATTTTATTAAAACGAGAGCCCGTTGAGGGTATTCCACACGTTTTATGGCACGGTACCACATATAAGATAAAGTCCCCTGTCGGTAGGGAAGGACGAGACGATGATTCAAGCAGTATCCAACGGAGTAGATTCTGTCGTATTAATTTAATCTTGGAAATTGAGATTTCATCCCAAAAGTACAGGTTCGACGCTATAAGAGAGAAAAATATGAAACTTCCCCTTAGAAAAATTGTACATGACTGTGCTTAAAATGACACACAGTATTTTTTAGCGCAACGCAATCTGACTTTCAAAAATCCGTACAAAAGAATGGCCCTGACTAACTATACGGTTCACAAATCACTTACCTCACAAAAACCTTGGTTACTCGAACTACTGCAATACAGCGTGCGCCACTACTGCGAGCTAAATAAAAGATTCATACTACGGAATGCACTAACTACTAATAGGGATAATTAGCAAATGAAATATTTTAATAGAGATCAACAATGTATTTACCTTAATAATCATAATATATACAGCAGTTCATGACATCCATTCTTACAAATTTCAAAACTCCGCCATCTCACTCCACAATTCCACCACAGCTGGCGGCTCATCTCCAACTGCGCAATGGTACGCGCAGTTAACACCCAGCCGCCCAACCCTACAATGGCGAGTATTACAATAATGCCAACCAGCCACTGACTGCAAGTAGCACAGCCAGTGATTTTCATACAGAGCGCTATGTGGCGTTACCAATAAAAAACCTTAACAGCCTACTTGCAAATAAGTTTAAATCTTCCTAAAATTAAGTCGGCCGCGTGGCCGAACGATTCTAGGCGCTTCGGTCCGTGGTCGCAGGATCGAATCCTGCCTCGGGCATGGATGTCTGTGTTGCCCTTAGCTTAGTTAAATTTAAGTTGTTTTAACTCTAGGGGACTGATGACATTAGATGTTAGGTCCCATAGTGCTTAGACCCATTTGAACATTTTGCACCTAAAATCAATTCCTGCAAATGGTGTAAAATGTGTATCACATTATGAAACGTACCATTAATCCTTTCAAGGTTATGTGAAGCAATTCTCCATATTTTCCAGTACCTGGACTTAGAAAGTTTCCTTAGTGACCGCTAGCGAAAAATAATCAAGGAGAATAATTATATTCTCTTAGTGGAAATACACAGGTCTGTCAGACATCACCTATGAGATCAGCTGTGAAGAAAATCCTTCACAATCATCTTGTATTACAAAACGTTATCCACTTAAGTTGTCAACCAGAAAGGAATGGCACAGGGGTCCTGCATTACTGCACGCAAATATTATCTCTGGCCATCAGGCGACAGAACAGTAGATGCAAAAGTTGCGTAAAATAAACACTACGCAAGGACGAAGACAATCTGACACCAATTCTCGATTCAAGCTTTTGTAAAGAAAAAAAAATTTTCTAATTCACAGCTCTAAAAATCAATCCCACAAAATCAAATTCAATAAACGTCTTAAAAAAACTGTATAGCAGTCAGATGACCTTTATACACTCCTGGAAATTGAAATAAGAACACCGTGAATTCATTGTCCCAGGAAGGGGAAACTTTATTGACACATTCCTGGGATCCAATACACCACATGATCACACTGACAGAACCACAGGCACCTAGACAAAGGCTACAGAGCATGCACAATGTCGGCACTAGTACAGTGTATATCCACCTTTCGCAGCAATGCAGGCTGCTATTCTCCCATGGAGACGATCGTAGAGATGCTGGATGTAGTCCTGTGGAACGGGTTGCCATGCCATTTCCACCTGGGGCCTCAGTTGGACCAGCGTTCGTGCTGGACGTGCAGACCGCGTGAGACGACGCTTCATCCAGCCACAAACATGCTCAATGGGGGACAGATCCAGAGATCTTGCTGGCCAGGGTAGTTGACTTACACCTTCTAGAGCACGTTGGGTGGCACGGGATACATGCCGACGTGCATTGTCCTGTTGGAACAGCAAGTTCCCGTGCCGGTCTAGGAATGGTAGAACGATGGGTTCGATGACGGTTTGGATGTACCGTGCACTATTCAGTGTAGAGCACGTTGGGTGGCACGGGATACATGCCGACGTGCATTGTCCTGTTGGAACAGCAAGTTCCCGTGCCGGTCTAGGAATGGTAGAACGATGGGTTCGATGACGGTTTGGATGTACCGTGCACTATTCAGTGTCCCCTCGACGATCACCAGAGGTGTACGGCCAATGTAGGAGATCGCTCCCCACACCATGATGCCGGGTGTTGGCCCTGTGTGCCTCGGTCGTATGCAGTCCTGTTTGTGGCGCTCACCTGCACGGCGCCAAACACGCATACGACCATCATTGGCACCAAGGCAGAAGCGACTCTCATCGCTGAAGACGACACGTCTCCATTCGTGCCTGTCGCGACACCACTGGAGGCGGGCTGCACGATGTTGGGGCGAGAGCGGAAGACGGCCTAACGGTGTGCGGGACCGTAGCCCAGCTTCATGGAGACGGTTGCGAATGGTCCTCGCCGATACCCCAGGAGCAACAGTGTCCCTAATTTGCTGGGAAGTGGCAGTGTGGTCCCCTACGGCACTGCGTAGGATCCTACGGTCTTGGGGTGCATCCGTGCGTCACTGCGGTCCGGTCCCAGGTCGACGGGCACGTGCACCTTCCGCCGACCATTGGCGACAACATCGATGTACTGTGGAGACCTCACGCCCCGGCCTTCAGCATGCCCACTATACGCCCTCGCTCAAAGTCCGTCAACTGCACATACGGTTCACGTCCACGCGGTCTCGGCATGCTACCAGTGTTAAAGACTGCGATGGAGTTCCGTATGCCACGGCGAACTGGCTGACACTGACGGCGGCGGTGCACGAATGCTGCGCAGCTAGCGCCATTCGACGGCCAACACCGCGGTTCCTGGTGTGTCCGCTGTGCCGTGCGTGTGATCATTGCTTGTACAGCCCTCTCGCAGTGTCCGGAGCAAGTATGGTGGGTCAGACACACCGGCGTCAATGTGTTCCTCTTTCCATTTCCAGGAGTGTAGTTCAAAAAACACACTTTATATAACAACTGATTCAAATAAATTATTTATTTGATCAGGTAACGAGCAGCATTCGTTTAAAGTTTAATTCGAATGCAGTATACCACATACAATAAAAATTAAACTCATTAAAATTTTTCTGACAATTTAAATCGACGAAACGGTCATAAATTCCAACGATCACTCGAAGACTACCTGAAACTCTGGTGAACAATAGTCTTACGTGATTTCACCTTCAGTGCAAGACAGTTTGTTCATCTTCTGCTAGACGGATTCAGGATAGAATTCATTCAGTTGCCTCACTCTTCATAATCTCGCCACATGTGCGCCCATCATTAGTTGATTCTTCATTATTCGTGTTTCTCTTCTTATTTTTCAAATATTCCCGACAAAACTGCTTTAGATTCGTGACCTCTTCAATCACCATCGTTACTCCTTCCGAATATATCGTATGCTCGATGATCAAGTACTCACCAATCCGTTCCGCCAAGACACAATTGCTCATTGTCTGACAAACCTTCTTCGTTGCGACAGATAATCTTTAAAAACGGTGATACTTAATCGCGTGTTGTAATCGTTCCTCTTTGTCAGTTTGCTCCACAAGACTCATTCAGAATCTTGACTGAAAAAGTCCTTTTCCTGATGACATTTACCGGAACCGCACTTTAACCAATGCGTCCGCATAACAAAAAAGAAACCTCAAATTCGTTAACCCCCCCCACTTTCCTGCTCTTTATCTAAGTGCATAGATGATTACATTTTATACTAATGAGCGCAATACTTAGTACACAGAAAGCACAAAATGTATAGTAACGTTACGTGAATACATATCAACGAGACATTTACAAATGAGGTTGTTGTGTAATTGAAAATAGAAGCTCAATTTTAGGATTTTTGTCAGCAAATCAGTAAAGTATACCCCAAATCAGCATAGCTCTAAAAAAGCGCATGCGAAATTTAACACCTCAATCTTTCTGTAAGAGCTCTGATTTCTCTTAATTTCATACGATGATCATTTTTCCGTTTGTAGGTCGGTGACACTGAAATATGTTCACATTCAGAGGAGAAATTTGTGACTGAATACTCATAAAAAGAGAGAGCCGCAAGGATAAATCCATTGTTTTGTTGATTATCACTCCATCTCTCTTATCCTATCCATGATAGTATGCCTCCTATTTCGCGAAAATACAGATCGAGCTGCCCTTCATTGCACTTTGTCGATGTGCTCCGTCAATCCTGAGTGGTAAGCATCACATACCGAACAGCGATGCTCCAGCAGAGAATGGGCGAGTGTAGTGTAGCAGTTTCTTTCCGAACAGGAAAAAAAAAATTATAAACATATGTGAGAAACAATATGAATTGTTATGCGAACACTATTCAAGATCTGTCGGTTTGCGAATTTCAGCTGTGACAGTATGTTACGTGGTTAATACGTATAGTGTGATCACTAACGAAATACACCGGAGAAACAGGCACTCAATAAGGAACCCGGAGGATTAAATAATACGGTACATCTCGGGAAATAGGGAGAGTTGGTCACCCGACGGGTGATCGTTATGTCCGGTTATTTCGTTTCGGAGAAGTTATGTTTCTACTCGGAATTCGTTTTAAAAGTATAGAGTGAATAATTTTTATGTTCTCAGACAATGGTATTGTGGATTAGTTTTGCCACAAACCTTACCTGTGCTCTTGTCAGCAAAAAGGTTGGTAATTTTGAGTGTGTGTGTGTGTGTGTGTGTGTGTGTGTGTGTGTGTGTGTGTGTGTGTGTGTGTATGTATGTATGTATGTGTGTGTGTGTGTGTGTGTGTGTGTGTGTGTGTGTTTCAATAAACTTCAAACCGCTCTCAAAGATATCTGCATCACGGAAGATCAAATCCCGATGCTATGGCTGGGCAAATATCTTACAAATTTATGTAAATACATGTAGAATAGTAGTAAAACAAATATTTCAGGATTGGAAAAGAGGTAAAAGACTTGAGGAAATGAAAGAGCCAACAAACATGCATCTTTCTTACTCAATGCGCACAGTTCTCATCTTAAAGGATGCATGCCGTGTTCTGGTATGTTGTTGAGATAACTGTTACAAAAATCCTGTACAAAACGAGGTCAAATATCATAATGTGCGAAGTGACGTGCTACGGTTATTTCAGTGCAGTAATGCGGTGTTGGGAACCGAGAGAACACCGTAGTCGGCTGGCAGTACTTCACACACCGCATATACAGCTGGAGATTACCCTGAGACGACTACACAATTTCCATTACTCGCCTCTGCATAATGTTGTGTACTCGATGGAGAATCAACAGCGTTATTCCAGGGATTAGCAGCAGCTGTCGGTGGTAATTACGTGTATGTTGTATTGTCGTTACAGTTTGCCTTACCTCTTGACCTTGCCTTTTAATATGCAATTAGAGTTTGTATATAGAATTAGTAAATTTTTTCCAGTCACTTTGATTTCAGTCAGGGAATGAGCTCTGTAAACAAAGATAAAAGTACAAGCCTTTTGTTGTCAAATGAAAAATATATGAAATGTTATATTTTCCTAAAATATGATGGCGACTAATAGAATTATTGCAAACATACAGCAAGTCTTTAATTATCTAATACAATGGAGAACACAAGAACGACCATGACTTTAAAAGTTTACAAACATTAGTACCAAATAGAGTAACAGAGTGATTCTTGAATTTGCAACTTATACAATTTGATATCATGCTCTCAGTTGGGGTTGTAACAAATCTGTGCTTAATTACTTACAAATGAGACAATGTGAAAATTAAGATATTAGCAGCTACAATTCAGTTAAGTTACAATACTTAAAACTGCTGGTCAGTCCCACTATAGGACTTACATCAAACAATGCTATTAAAATACATCCAATACATATAGGAAAATAATGATCTTTGTAGCCTAATAGTCTTTCAGCAGCTACAGAAAATGTATTCTTTTAAAAAGTTCTAAAAGATTCGTTATCATCTCTGGTTGCTTTTGTTAAAATGTTGCAGACTTGTTAGATAAAGGTTACATTTCCAAATACTCTTTAAGAGACACAATGTACACGAAACTTATATACTTCTCTCTTGTTTTACTTGTTGTTAATGGATATTTAACGTATTTGGCAGTGAAACTACTTTGTCACCTTCCTTCTTGTACCTGTTGCAGTTCAACTCACATTTGCTGGAGGTTGACAATTTCTCATTAGTGCTATGCAATGTGTAACGTTTCCATGAAAACCAGGACTAGTAAATCTGCTGCTTCCATAGCATTTATTTACCGTTAGTATTACTGTCTCTTATCTTCAGAATTGTATGCTTGTACTTTACATGCTCATAGAAACTGAGCTGTATGTTTGAACAATTTTATAAAGACACATACTACAATGTGCCGAGGTCTCACAGTAAAGTGTTATCAGTTATCAGTTATAGTTTCTCCTCGCACTGTTAAATTCCTGCACTCCATTCATTATTTCGGAAGTCCAGACAGCTCACCTACTTAATAACCAGCCGCTCTTCATTTTAAGTATGAACATGTATCATCACCACTTGGTGAAATGACTGGAAGACAAATTTGAGCAGAAGCAGTTAAAAAATTTCACGTACAAATTGACTGAAGGTTTTTTCCTATGAACATGCATGATGAACTGCGAGTTATTTGCCACAACTGTGTTATCTGGTATTCTAACCAAGTAAAACAATGAAGGAGGTTTTGATTTCAAAAGATTTGATTCATAACGATTGTTAGTTGCTCTGGGAGATGTACTGTACATAGTTTTACAAACTGATAATCTGAGCAAAATCTAACCTGAATTGTGCGATTCGTGAGGATGTCGTTAGGGAAGCAGGAAGCTGTCTAAGAAGTACACAAAATACCACAATGAGCAAACCTGTGAGAAAGTGGGCTCAGTATAGCGAGCTTCCAAAAGAATCTGTTACAATAGGGACCAAGCAAGTTATCATTCCATCCCCCTTTCTCCACCGTAAAGACCATGAAGTTTTATGGGAGAAATGGTTGCCATTTCGCTGTATAATGACGATATATGGGTGTGAAATGCCACATGGTCTGCACTGTGTGATAACATAAGTACCATTATCAACAGAAGTTGGTAAGCCATTTTCACTCCAGAATAAAGTTAACATTCGATCATGGACTCACTACAATACTTGGGTGAGGTAGGAAAGTAGCTGAAAGTGGATAGTTAAAATCATAGCAAGCATATATGAATGAATATTGTCACTTCTGAGAAGCACACTGAAGTTCGATGTAGTACCCACTATGTGACAGCATGAGCCAGTCCTTGACAAGTGCATGTGAACCTGGAAGCTAGATTACTTTTGCTACGTGTGTTTTGATAAATAATACATCAAACATTTTGTTTCTTTAAAGTTTAGAACAATGATAAGGATAAATGTACTTTAACCTGTAAGTTAGTACCAGTTGGACCAATTGTACCATGTGTGTTTTTTAATATCATAGAGCCAATTCAATTTTTATTCACAGTCACATATTATGATAAACAAGCTGTGAATGTTTTTTACTCTAATTCATTGCAAACTTTAATGAATTATTATATTTTAGACCAAAGTATAGCATTTTCAAAATACTGAACTTTTCTCTTTGATGTAAGTTTTTCTATCATTGTCCTTGACTATCTGATCTTATTATTTAATATTTGTAGTTTTAAGAAGTTTTATTTGCATAGTACAAAACATGTCGTGTTTAAGTGTCACAATGTATTAATGACCTTATCAAAACCCCTTACATATTGTTTGCTGTGGTAGGGTGTCAGAAAATGTGACATTGGTGGAAAAATTGAGTTGTTGTGGACACTTCTGACTTCGTATGTGACAACAACACCAAATGTAGCGGGAAGACGTAGAAGGCACTGTATTAAGACCATCAGAATTTTCCAAGTGAGCTATTGTTTGCAACTACAGTGCCGCATTCCCCTTGGTCTGTATCGTCAGGTTCCGCAATGCTGAGGACACCACTTCGCTGACTGCAATACGGTTTGGAGTGGAATGGCTGCCACAGCGACCCGTGACAGCACTGCTGTGTGTTGGCATCGTATGGCTGCTGATTTGCTTCATTATCAGGATGCACCGGTCGCCGACTCAGTAACCTTCGCATCCGCCGCCTCAGCGTCGCCTACTGCAAGGTGACCTGTGGCATGCTCTCTCGCCAGAATGGCTAAGAATGCGGTGACAACGAGCGCCCATGATTCAGCAGCTGAATCCGCAGCCCTCCCTCTGGATGTCTCTAGTGCATGTTGAGAGCCGAGATATGGAGTGGCCCGTCGCTGGCTGGTTATGGACCCCACTTCAGCCGCAGAGGGTGGAACCAGCGACCCGCTGTGGACTGTAACGCTTGTGCCCCATCTACTGCTGCATGTAGCCAGTGGTGTGACACGCCCCGCCGGCCAGGAGAGCTGTTACACTAGAAATCTTCTCCCATATAAATAACATTTAAAATATGTGATTCCATAGATAACGCTAAGCATCTCCCTGTTTGTTGTTGAGTAATTCCTCTCTGCTGCATTCAACTGCCTAGATGCATAGACTACAGGATGTTCTTTCCCATCAATTTTCTTACTATGAACTCACCCTAATGCTTGATTCGATGCATTGCATGTCAGTATAAACTCGTTTTCAGAATCTGGACACACAATAACAGGACTTGATCTCAACACTTCTTTCAGTTTGGCAAAAGTTTTCTGACACTCTTCTGTCCACTCGAATTTCACACCATTCCTTAGCAATCGGGTCAACGGTAGTGCTAAATCTTCAAAACCCCTCACAACCTTTCGACAGAAATTGCAAATTGCGATGAATGCTTGCACTTCCTTAACTGTTTTCAGCTCACGAAAAACCTTCACAGCCTGCCTCAGAAGACCTTACAAATGTCTTCGCTTCATCCATTAATGTAATGTTGGCTACATGTAACAAATGTTCATGAGACCAACCATTCATCTCAGCTGAAGTTTTCAAGTCCTCCACAGACGAACACCCATCCTCAGATGTCTTCCCAGAAAACGGAGTAATCAAACTAGCGGAAGCTGGATCAATTTTCTGCTGCAGCATCCTAGGCAACAACGACTGGTCCGATGCTGTTTCCCACTCACTTCTAGATGTAAATTCACTCCTCAATTCCATATTGTGCTCTGTCGACTATGCTACCTTTTCCAACAAAATCCGTACCGCCTCTGGTTCCGACACAGCTCGCGTTCCTGACTCTGCCATTGTGTTGCTTTCGTTCTCAGTCCCGAAACAAAACAATTAAGTACGAAAATAAACCGACTCCTTACACCTCAGTATCATCATACTCAGTTACATCATACTCACACCAATACAAAAGTAATTAAATGCCACGGAAAAGCAACATCTTACTGCCCCAAACACACTAACACGTATTCTGACAAAAAAAATAGTAGCCCACGCCAAACATCCAGGAGCCATGCTCAAAACATAAGCAAAAAAGAAAGGATATATCCATCACTCAAAAATAAAAATTGGTCAATACTAGCCACATTTTTTGACTGTAATGCCGGCAGTGGGCTGAAACGTCTTACTGTACACACGACGTCCGCTATTCTGACACCAAATGTACTATCAACTTCTGACACAAATTGTGACAGCAACAGCAAATGTAGTAGAGGTAGAAGGCACCGTATTAACACTCGTCCTAGCTTTCCAAGTGATTTATCGTTTCCAGCTACAGTGCCGAGGGGAACGTGGCACTTTAGCTGGAGACAATAAATCACTTGGAAAGCTCGGACGAGTCATAATATGGTGCCTTCTACCTCTTCCTACTACATTTGCTGTTGCTGTCACATTCGGTGTCAGAAATTGCGACTACTGTATTTACATATTATATTTGGTGAATTACAAAGTAATACATGTATGATACTAAATTGTGTCAAGTGATACAACACATTAAAGAAATGGTCATTATGTGTTATTCTGAGCCGGCCGCCGTGGCCGAAGGGTTCTAGGCGCCTCAGTCTGGAACCGCACTGCTCGTACGGCCACAGGTTCGAATCCTGGCTAGGGCATGGATGTCTGTGATGTCCTTAGGTCAGTTAAGTTTAAGCAGTCTATGGGACTGATGACCACAGACGTTAAGTCCCATAGCGCTTAGAGCCATTTAAGCCATTTTCGTTATTCGGAGTTCGGTTTGATGTGCTAAAGGATCGTGAAACGTAGTGTTGGTGGATAAACATACTATCACAGGTATTTCCGCGATCAAAAGTAGTAAAAATGAACTTTTATTAATAGTTAGTAATGCTATTTATATTTTACTAGATGGGGTATCTTCTTCTGGCTTAAAATGACTTGTGGTCAGTTTGTTTTTATACTACCTGTGGCGTAGTCTCGTTTCGCCCAAACTGCATTGCCTGTAACACGTCTTTGGTGCCTGTATAGAACAAGTTCGTCGTGGAAATAACATTGTAGCGCTTAATTTAAGAGAACGCAGTCATATTGGTAATGTTAAGTTACACTATAATTGGCCTTTATCACTAACTGAAACGTAAATTTAACTGACACGCCTTATACAATAGTAACACAGGCGTTTTACTCGTTGTAACAACACTCGTATAACCACTGTTTAGTTGTGCTAATGTATTTTAGATAAACAACACAACATTTTTGTACCACCAGTAAGAGATATATTATTATTGCTATACAACAAGTCAGCTATGAAAATATCATTGCAACACTTGATTTGAGACAGCTCAGTCAAGTGTTTGGAGTCAAGTGTAAGATAGACAAAACAATTGCGCTCTTACAATAGTGGACAATTTTTGAGATAACATCTCTTTAAAGCAAAATTATAAAGACATTTAAATGTTGAAATGAGGTTTACATTATTTTTTGTTGATGAATTACGTTCTTCTCCCCTGAAATGATGTTATGCCAGTTCGCTTTTTTGCTTGAGCTTTATTTAGGCTTAAAGAAATGTCAGTGTTACAGCAGCATCTTATTGTATTTTATACGTATTTTGAATAGTCACAGAAAAATTTAGAAATATTAACAGCATTGTGGTAATTAATTTCAGAGTCAACAGTAATGTCTGAAGTCCCAACTATAAGTTACAAAAAAATTGCACTTTTTAAATAGCTGGCATATTATTGTAGTTAACATGTGGTTTAGAGACAACAGTACAGTAAGAGGAAGCAAGTTAGTATGAGAATTGATGGTGGAGCTGTCTAGGATACTATCATGCATGTGAAATAAGCAGCTGACCGCTTAAAAACTTCAAGGCTTTATAAATGTTTGTACTAACGAAAATTATTAATGGTGAATCCAATAAGTCTTCAAATGATAACAGAAAGAAAAGACGTTCATTGGTAGTATTAGCAGAAGTTAACCGTCTAGGTCGCCACAGTTACTAAGACAGTGGAAAGAGATATGTGGTGGTAATGGGGAATACAGAACACGTAACTGAAAGTAAAATCTGATTTGAAGAAAACTACATAAAGGAATTAATAGGAATCTAATTTTTGAAGCAGAGAGAAAACTGAATGGAATGATAACACAATGTAGCGAAATGTTTTCAACAAGGAAAACACTACTGCTCCAAGTTATGACGCCACATGCAAAAAAAAAAAAAAGTGGTCCAAATGGCTATGAGGACTATGGGACTTACCTTCTGAGGTCATCAGTCCCCTAGAACTTAGAACTACTTAAACCTAACTAACATAAGGACATCACACAAGACCCAGTCAGCGCCACATGTACCTAGGTTTACGGCACATCTTAATTTCTACAGAAATCAAATGCCAGTAAGGCTGATTACTAATGGTAGAGGTGGTCTTTCCAGGGAAGTTAGCAGAAAATGTTTTGATTTTTTCAAGAAATGGTATAATCTCCAGGTTACAGTCAATAACAGTTATGAATCAGCCAACAAAATTCGTGATGCACCAGTAATTACAGACATCAAACTTGCGTCGTTGGACATAATAAACTGAAACAGTAACGTGCTGGTTGACAGCACTATTCAAATTAATAAGTGTAGTGATGAGGTTATGGCATTTATTGGTTTGTTGTCTTTAAACCTCAAATACAATTACTTTAAAGGTGATGATGGATTTACCGCCAAAATGATGAAATGAGTACGGAAAGCTCCATTTCTGGTTTCCTAGCCGATATTTTTGTTGGTTAGCAGAAACCAAGTTATATCCTGAAAATTACAGTTTGGCAGAAAAAATAGTGTATAAGGCAGATGCACTATAACGCACTGTTGTTAACTAATGGTAATTATTATGACATCAATAAAATAATCTCAAACAGCCTACATGAAAAAATGAAACGTACTTGTGAAGAGGAAATTAATGGTTGAGACAGTTTTTTACATTTGACTGTTAGGGTTGAAAATGGGAAGAATATTTTTGGCATTTTCCGGAACAATGTTTGAACTGACGGTGCTGTAGGCTATCATTCAAAACCACCCAAGTCACCTTAAAAAAACCTGCTTTCATTTTGCTATCGATCGCTTATTTAAGTTTCTATTATTACTTGCTCATCGGGAATAGAGTTACATACCACAAAACACATGGAAAAGGTGAATAATTATCCATCGTGTTATGCATGGGATAATTACAATAACACTCCAGTGAAGAGTCAACCAGAATTTATACCGGGTTTAAGAAATTAATTAGAAAACACTAGCAGCAAATACATTTATTTGCAAAGTTACGGGAAAACTAGTATGCGAGTGGCATCTGTATTTAAAAGTCTAATAATTATATGTTCATTTTCGTGAAAAATTTTAGTAAAATTTAATTAATATTGTTGACAAGGGAATCATTTGCCATGAATCACGTGTTCATACATTAAAATGCGTGTTACTTGGCATACAGCAAGGCGACTATAAGCAAGTTCAAAGAACATGTAGCTTTGGAAAGGAAAGCTATAACCGAAAACATAACTTCGCCACCTATGCTACTGAAATAGCTACAGTGTTCCCTCTGTGATCTCTCAATGTGAGGATTCAAACATAGATGGGAAGGGCAGATGTAGAGACAGCCTACAGAAGATTAAATGTTTTTCTCATATGAGGTCTTCTGGCACTGTTTCGCTCTGCTCTACTCTCTGAGCAAATGGAAGCGAGAAATACCCGGTTTTGGGAACTATATCAAGGCTACATTTTTGGCGACAGACTTAGTTAGAACTAATGTAATCTGCCTAGTGTGTTTTTCCAAATTTTAAGTCACATGTATTATATCAGGATCAGTGGGTTGTTGCACTAAGTCATTATACCGTTCTTACTTAACCTTTTCTTCTGTTTTCTTTAAAACTGCTACTTTATTATAACTGTTATTTGTCTAATTGTTCGCCATCGGTAGCTGACTGCTCAGCGCGACAGAATGGCAATCCTGAGGGCACGGGTTCGATTCCCGTCTAGGTCGGAGATTTTCTCTGCTCATCGACTTGGTATTGTGTTGTCCTAATCGTCATCATTTTATCCCCATCCATGTGCAAGTCGCTGAAGTGGCGTCAGATCGAAAGACTTGCACCCGGCGAACGGTCTACCCGACGGGAGGCACTAGTCACACGACATTTACATTACATTTGTCTAATTTTATTTTAACATAAAATCTGATTGATCTGTTAGTCATAAAAAGATGTAACTGGTATAGAGGACGTTCGTCATATTCTATGATGGCTCATTATATAGGTCTGTAACCAAAAGCCTCTGCTTCAATTAAACTATGTACACGCTAGGGCCCTAAGATTAAATTTGCATTTACATACATGTTGAGACAATATTCCTGACTTCATACAGCACATTTCTTAGAGTCTCATGTTCTGTATAACTTTGATATAGATTTCGTTTTATGCAACTCTGAATCTTATTACCCTGTATTTCTTATATTTTCTATCATTGATGACAGCTATACTTTAACTGATATCTAGATTTACAATAAACGACCGATTGAATTTCATGGTGATGGAGCCCATTAGGTATATGGCAGCTAAGGACGGGAAGAAAAGCCAATGTGCATTCCGTGTGCATAACAGGGGGACTCATGCAAGACGTGGAAAGGGTTCTTCCGGATGCCATGAAGGATACAGGGTGCAGCCATCTGCAAGGTGGTGGCTCATGCCAACACTAATGACGCTATGGATCGGAAGAGATTCTCTCTGGTTTCCGGCGGCTGAGTTGGTGAAGACTGCCAGTCTTGCTACCGAGATGGAAGCAGAGCTCACCGTCTGCAGCATCGTCGACAGGATCGATTGCGGACCTTTGGTACAGAGCCGAGTGGAGTGTCTGAATCAGAGGCTCAGATGGTTCTGCGACTTTGTAGGCTGCAGGTTCCTCGACTTGCGCCATAGGGTGGTGGGATATCGGGGTCTGCTAAATAAGTCAGGCGTCCACTACACACAGGAGGCGGCTACACGGGTAGCAGGGGCTGTGTTACGTGGACTGAGCGGTTTTTTAGGTTGGACAGTCTCGGCAAAGATAAAAAAGAGCTCCAGTCTCAGAGGGTACAGAGCAAAGAAACGACAAGAACCAATCAAGCAACAGTCGGTATTTTAGTTGTAAATTGTCGTAGCTACGTTGGAAAAGTACCAGAGCTTCAAGCGCTGATAGTAACCACTGAATCTGAAATGGTTATAGGAACAGAAAGTTGGCTAAAACCAGAGATACATCTTGCCGAAATTTTTACGGAGGTGCAAACCATGTTCAGAAAGGATAGATTAAATAATGTAAGTGGTGGTGTGTTAGTGTCTGTCGGTAGTAGATTATCTTGTAGTGAAGTTATAACAGATAGTTGGTGCGAATTGCTATGGGAAGAGGTTATACTCAACAACTGTACCAAAATAATGATTGGCTCCTTCTAACAACCCCCAGACTCAGATGATGTAATAGATGCACCGTTGAAAGAAAACTTGAATCTCATTACAAATAAGTACCCAACCCAAACAGTTATAATTGGTGGAGACTTCAAACTACCCTCGATTTGTTGGCGAAAATACATGTTTAAAGCCGGTGGCAAACAGAAAACATCTTCCGAAATTGTACTAAATGCTTTATCGAAGAATTACGTTGAACAGTTAGTTCATGAGGCCACACGAATTGCAAATGGTTGCGAAAACACACTTTGCTTCTTAGCCACAAATAATCCTGATCTAATACAGAGCATCATTACGCATACAGGCATTAGTGAACACAACGTCATTGTAGCGCGGCTCAAAACCACATCAACCAAAACAATGAAAATAAACGCAAAATATATTTAAAGATGCCTTCCTAAGAGAGAGCCTCCATTCCTTCCACACTAATTATGTAAAAGCAGGCCAGATATAGCTCAAATTCAAAAATACATTATCGAAATCAATAGATAGATAACATTTCGCATAAGTTAATAAGAGACGCGACTTGTCCACCATAGTACACAAAACACGTTAGAACACTGTTGCAGAAGCAACGAAAAAAGCATGCCAAATTCGGAAGAACGTAAAATCCCCAAGACTTACTAAGTTTCACGGAAGTTCGAAATTTAGTGCGGACGTCAATGCGAGATGCTTTTAACAGTTTCCAAAATGAAACATTCTCTCAAAATATGGTAGAATATCCAAA
The DNA here is from genome assembly GCF_023897955.1 of Schistocerca gregaria. Classification (NCBI taxonomy): domain Eukaryota; kingdom Metazoa; phylum Arthropoda; class Insecta; order Orthoptera; family Acrididae; genus Schistocerca; species Schistocerca gregaria. The sequence continues at coordinate 171,284,403 of NC_064926.1, read as the reverse complement.
GAGATTCTGCTCCTATGTAAAGTACACCAGTGGCAAAAAACAATCAATACCGTCACTGCGCGGTAGCGAGAGAAATGTTACCGATGATGGTGGCACTAAAGCGGAGTTACTAAATACTGTAGTCCGTGATTGCGTCACGAAAGGAGATGAAGTAAATATTGAAGAATTCGAAACCAGAACAGTTGTTAACATGAGTGACATAAAAGTAGAAATCCTAGGTGTTGCGAAACAACTCAAATCACTTAAGAAATTCAAGTCTTCCGGTCCAGATGGTATACCAGTCAGGATCCTTTCAGAGTAGACAGAAACAATAGCGCCTTTCTTAGCAATCATATACAACCACTCACTTGACGAAAGGTCTGTCCCTAAAGACTGGAAAGTATCACAGGTCGAACTAATATTCAAGAATAGAAAAAGGAGTAACCCATTTAATTACAGACCCATCTTACTGGCAATTTACAGTAGGATTTTGGAGCATATGCTGTACTCGTACATCATGAATGACCTTCAAGAAATTGACTTATTGATACATAACCAACACGGATCCAGAAAATATCGTTCTTGTGCCACACAGCTATCTCTTTATTCCCATGACATGCTGTCGACAAGGGATCTCAGATTGATTCCATATTCTTAGATTTCGAGAAGGCTTTCGATACCGTTCCTCACAAGCGACTATTAATAAAATTGCGTGCATATGGAGTATTGTCTCAGTTGTCTGACTGGATTCGTGACTTCTTCTCAGAGAGGTCACAGTGGTAGACAGTAAATCATCGAGCAGAACAGAAGTGACATCTGGCGTTCAGTACGGTAGTGTCACAGGCCCTCTCCGGTTCCTGATTTACGTAAATGATCTAGGTGATAATCTGAGCAACCGCTTTAAATTTTCAATCTAGTATAATCATCAGACGATCAATTACAATTACAAAACAATCTAGAGAGAAATTCTGTAGGGTGCGAAAAGTGGCAATTGCACTAAACAAAGGTCATCAGCATGGATACTAATAGAAATCCAGTAAATTTTGGGTATTCGATAAATCGCACAAATCTATGGGCGGTCAATTGAACTAAATACCTAGGAATTACAATTACGAGCAACTTAGATTGGGAAGACCACATAGTTAATATTCTCGGGAAGGCGAAACAAAGACTGCGCTTTGTTGGCAGAACACTTAGAAGATGCGACAATCCCACTAAGGAGACAGCCTACATTACACTTGTCCGTCCTGTGCTGGAATATTCCTGCGTGGTGTGGGAATCTTACCAGTTGGGATTGATGGAGAATATCGAGAAAGTGCAAAGAAGGGCAGCTCGTTTCGTCTAATCGCGCAATAGGGATGAGTGTGCCACTGATACGATACAATAGTTGGGATGGCAGTCACTGAAACAAAGGCGGTTTTCTTTGCGGCGAGATCTAGTTACGAAATTTCAATCACTAACTTTCTGTCCTGAATGCTAAAATATTTTGTTGACACCCACCTACGTAGGAAGAAATGATGATCATAACAAAATAAGAGAAATCAGAGCTCGAACGGAAAGATTTAGGTGTTCCTTTTCCCACGCCCCATGAAAAAGTGGAAAGGTAGAGAAGTAGTGTGAAAATGGTTCGATAACCCCTCTGCCAGGCACTTAAGTGTGAATTGCAGAGTAACCATGTGAATTTAGATGTAGAATGGCGTTTGTCTCGATCAAAAAACAAATGAAAGCGAACTAAGCGTTCGAGAGAGCGTCACGGGCTCTTACAACATTGGCGGCAACGAGAAGAACTAGACTGTAATGTCTAGGCCTCCATTATTGATAAGCAATTTAGTATCATAATATATGTTTTTGTTATATTTTAATTACCATTGACGGTCGGTTTCCACACTCGCCGACCACAGAAGTCATGTGCAAAATTGACATACGTAATATTACCCAAACATAAAAATGCAGAATGATTTCTTCTATAGAGAATCCACAAAATAGATAACTGTTCATACAGAAATGAAACATAAGATCATAGATAAATGTTGTTTTCACATATTACACAGATTTTACAAATTTCATGTCCTGAGACGTCACACCCCATCGGAGATTCGAGTCCTCCTTCGGGCATGGGTGTGTCTTTCGTACTTGGCGTAAGTTAGTTTAAGTAGTGTGTGGGGTTAGGGAGCGATTACATCAGCAGTTTGGTCCCATAAGACCTTACCAAAAATTTCAATTTTTACTTAAAGTTGTTGTTCATCAGGAAGAGGTATCCATGTTGTCAAATATCATGCACACAACCCGTTAGCACAAAATTTGAAGTGCAAACGAAAGGAAAATTGTCAGTTAGGTCACGTCCGGTATCCCACTTTTCCAGTAATGTAACCCACAAATCTCCTAACTGAACAATACCGCCTGATCTATTGATGGAATTATAACATTTCTGATTACTTGATAGTTTCTTTTTTACTTTGCAATTCAACATAAGATTTACGTCTCGCCTTTAAATTACGTTGGTTAGATACTCGGTAAATAGATTAAATTTCCTTCTCTGTGCCTGCGTAAGAATATCTGAATCGTTGCTTCATGCTTGTTACGCCAGAGTGTTCCCAGACCATGATTGCTTCAGTATTAAGCAATACTGACGCAATCTACTATACCTAACTTTATATATGACGGAACCCTTTTTTCCATACTTAGAAATCGGCCTTTTCGCCTTTTTCCTGATATTGAGTAAGCAATGTGAAATCAAATTAATTACGTACTCTGCGCTTTGAACAAATCATCATAGTGAATATTTATGCACATACATTGTTGGGTATAGTCTGAAACAAAAGTATCGAAACCCACTGCTCTGAAATGTTGTTTTATGACCCAATTAATACAGCTGAACTCTTGCGCATATTTTCCTCTAACTGTTTACGGTCGAATGGCATGTCCACACTCTTAAGCCAATAACTCTGACCAGTAGCCATGATATTATTTTACGACTTCTTCGGTCGCTGTGAATACTTCTGTGTTAATTCTTTTTTACAATTAAATAATCTCATGATGTGCACGTGTAGCTGATTAAAACTACTGCAGACGGAATCGATGGCGGCAGAAGTTGTTAGTCCTTCGTTAATTAACGTCCCTAATTAGTAAATAATGTTTTTATTCACTTGATCAGTTTTTACAAATGTACTGCGACGGGACGGAAAATTTTATCACATTCTCATGGAGAGGAGTTTTATAGAACCATGTTTCCTCTTTTCCACGTAGCCTACTAAACGAAAGGCGGATTATTGGGAAGTACAATTCCAGATAAGCGTCCCGAAGGCCTATGGTAGCACAGAAAAGCTCCATTACAATGATTTTAAAGGACTTCAAATCATTCTATCCTCGGTTACCACAGTGTAATAGCTTAGACGGAACTGATGACTGAGAGGTTGCTGTAAACAGATTGTTGTCAAAAACCACGTTAAAATATTCACCAACATTGTCGCCTCCAGGAACTGTTATGTAATCTCTCTCTCTATGGTAACGAAAAGTATTAATTTCTTCGGTTTTACATTTAACGCTCTTCGGTAGGTCAGAAGTACGCATGTAACACATTTCGAACCTATCTGTTTAATTAAGCACCTTCAGAAGGGATCGCTTAAAACTCTGACATACCATCTTCTTATCACCTCTAGCCCATGCGAAAACCTGATCCCATATTTGTTATTTGAGGCTCGTACTCCCTTAGTGCCTAAATGTGTCATTATCACTGTTCAATCAGCCAGAAGGTATTACAGGCACAAAATACATGTTCCAGTGTGACTGAAGCCACATGTTCGCTATAATAACGGCTGTTGAACAACACAGTTTCCGGGATTCGAAAGACCGAAATCAAACAGAGTGTAAGTAGGCTGTTTATGTTTTTCTTAATGGTAACGCTACGCTCTGTATGAAAATAACTGGTTGTGCTGTGTGCTGTCTGTGGCTGGTTTGCATTTTTGTTGGCCATTGTTGTGTTGGGAAGCTGGCTGTTAACAGCGCGCAGCGTTGCATAGTTGGAGTTGAGCCGCCAGCAGTGGTGGATGTGTGGAGAGAGATGGTGGAGTTTGAAATTTGTAAGACTGGATGTCATGAACTGCTATATATATTATGTCAGTTTAAGCACAGTCATGTATAATTGTTCTAAGGGGACGTTTCATACGTCGACCCTTACCCGAGCATACCTCACTGGAATCTTCTGATTTTTTCCTTGTAGTTTGTGTAATTAGTGTAGCTACTGTTTATTGCTAGCGCGTAATTGTAGAGAGAATCTCCTTTGTAGTTGCAGTCTTTTATTGTTGTACAGTAAAACAGTTGTGGCATGCATGTAGATTTGCACCAAGTATTTCGCAGCTGCCCTTGCAATTAAATAGATATTATTTTCAGTGCTATGTTAATGTGTTCTCTTATTTTTTCTCTTCAAATTGTGCTTTTCTGTGTTATCGTTGTAAAATATTGTGACAATAATGGCGTGTGAAAAACGTAACACTAGGCTCCAAAGTAAACTGAGAAATAATAGTGACGACGAGTGTAGCTTATCAGCACCACTGTGTAGTGAATTAACAGTCATTCGAAGTAGTAATTGGGCATATGGAAATGAAGCGGGCGGCAAATTATGGTGTACACAATGAAAAAAGTAGTGAACAGGGAACTATTATCGATCGATCGGTCGGCAACAGATAGCCTCAGGAATCCAAAATGACAGAACACAATATTGTAATACTGTAGACTTAGGTTTTGGGTCCTCACCGTTTTCTCTAATGTGTCAAGACACATTTCCTGCTTGTTAAAATCTGAATGTTGCCGGTGAAAATGCAGTGCCCAAAAATCAGAGACAAACACAGCAAAAGCTTCAATAGTCAGACACAATGTAACAAAATTAGAGACAAACACAGCAACAGTTAGACACAATGCGACAAAATCAGAGACAAACACAGCAAAAGCTTCAAAAGTTTGACACCACAATTGAACAAACACATGAAGAATTAACTACTGAGTCACATAACATTGAATCGAAATGTCCAAAACTCTGTAATGACGTAAAAACACAGATTTGTGAGCATTTTCAACCTATTTTTTTGCGACATGAAAATGCCTTATATTAGTTGAAATATTGCAATTGCTCTGCTAATTTATTTTAGTGCTGCTTGCATTACCAGTTTGAATTTTTTGTCATTGCTGTTTGTGTTAATTTGTTATGTACTGCTGCATTGCCTCGTCCATTGGTATATATATCTGAGCTCAGTAGATTTAAGTTAGCTTAAGAGGGGGTAGACTATATAAGAGAATGAGCTGCGATGAATTGGAAGAAATGCATTGAGAACTTATACAAAAAAGAACAGAAAGCAGGTATAGATAGGACTTTTTGGAAATAATATACAATGAAGAGAGATCTCAAAGAAGTAAAGAAAGTTTTGTTTGCAAAATACTGCAGTAAAACAAACCCTGTCCTTTCCTTGTGTTATCCCAATATGTGTTTATGTACCCTTGGATATTTGTGTTCTTCCTGTCTTTATGTGTTTATCTGAAGAGAGTTTCGTTGTAGAATTTTTCTGATAATATATTATTTACTTTGTAAAGATGTTTAGCGATTATTTATTCTGTTTTGTTTCAATGCTCATATGGGAAATTAATGTTTGGAAAACTATTCTCATTATTTTTTGTATTTACTTATGTCATAATTCCTGTAACACTGGTGTATATGTTTATTTCTATTCTTTTGTAAAGCCTGTATTACTACTAATGTTATCTGTATTATTATGTTTTAATGATGTTTTCTGTATCTTTGTAATTGTATTTTCATGTTATAAAATTGTAACGGACACCAGTTCAACAAATTAAGTAACTTGTAAGCATTCATTTCAGTGCACACATTTCTGTTGGTCATAGTATATGGACAATATGTGAGAAGTAGGGATTGATAGTTTTCGCACATGTGTTAATAATTCAGCAAGGGACTGGATAACAGCATTGCTGGTTCTAAGAAAAATTAAAAAAAACTTTGTTAGTGCACAAGTGGTGGTTTATGGACTTGCTATATTGTCACAAGACTCTTCGATGGTGACTGTGCACCTGCACAGTCGCAACAGATGGCTGATAGCCATCTGTACAAGGACTGAAGTGGGTCTGCACGTTCGATAACCCACCAATACCATTATTTCTACAAGGACTGCAGTTGGTCTGCACCATTGGTGGCCCACCAATACCATAATCTATAACAAGACTACAGTGGTCTGCTCTTTGATGACCTACCTACCAATATTCTTCAAAACTTCGACTGATTCTGCTGTGAGTTTGCTCTGTTGTGGCCTATTACCTGTCTGCATGTCAAGTGTCAGCACTGTCTTTTCGTTGGGAGGACAATACTACTTCTTCAAGACTGCATGGAAATACACTACTTCCGTGTGCATTTTCTTTACTGCTCAGACTTCGAAAAAAAAACCGCAGCAATTTTACTGTGATGAATGATCAGGACTGTCTTTATGGACTGTGAGAAAATTTTAGCTATTGGCCAACATTGTACCAATAAGTGTGTGCATTTGATTTCTTTGTTGTTGTAATCATAATTATGAAATTTTTTTTCAAATCTGTATTGGCCACTGCCCAAAACAATTTGTAAAATTTTTTGTGGGGAGCATGGGGGCTATGTAAGTAGGCTGTTTAGTTTTTTTTAATGGTAACGCCACGTAGCGCTCTGTATGAAAATCACTGGCTGTGCTGTGTGCAGTCTGTAGCTGGTTTGCATTGTTGTTGGTCATTGTAGTGTTGGGCAGTTGGCTGTTAACAACGCGTAGCTTTGCGCAGTTGGAGGTGAGTCGCCAGCAGTGGAGAGAGAAATGGCGCAGTTCTGAAATTTGTAAGACTGGATGTCATGAACTGGTATATATATTATGACTTTTCATGATATTAAGGTAAATACATTGTTTGTTCTATGTTAAAATCTTTCATTTGCTAACTATCCCTGTCAGTAGTTAGTGCCTTCCGTAGTTTCAATCTTTTATTTAGCTTGCGGTAGTGGCGCTCGCTGTATTGCAGTAATTCGAGTAACCAAGATTTTTGTGAGGTTAAGTGATTTGTGAAACGTATAGGTTAATGTTAGTCAGGGCCATTCTTTTGTAGGGATTTTTGAAAGTCAGACTGCGTTGCGCTAAAAATATAGTGTGTCAATGTAAGCACAGTATTTCATTAGTTTTTCTAAGGGGATGTTTCAAGAGAAGGTGAGCGTAGTTGTCATAGCAGCAAGAGTGTAATTAAAAGGAAAAGGAGTATATGCGAGTATATTGAACAAAATATTTACATAGCCTTTATTGGAAATTTACTTGAAAATTTCGGATTGAGCTATTTTTCCTAACGGCCAAATGAAAAATGCGCGTTATTACAGACAGAGAAGCGTTATCATCTGTGTGTAGCTAAGCAGAGAACAAGCCTGTGTCCACGAATCTTCTCGACCGGTTTAACAACAGCAGCTGCATACGAATGAGACAAATGGAAACTAGTTTTTGTTCTTTGTAAACGGAAATGATCGTGCACACTGAAGCAGTTTCAATGAAGAGTGTAGGTACCTGTACGAAGTGAATAAAGGTTTGTGATTACGTGATTGGTACCAGCAATTTTGTATGGTTCCAAACCAAGAAAGTGACATAAAAAGCACTTGACTACTTTGTACACCCAAAGTCGTGTGTCGTGTAGAGGAGTTGTTACATTTTCCATCATTGTCTCGGTTATATGGCTCACCAAAGTATCACCTTTCACCGTAGCTCCACCCGAGGATCGCTGAATGCTGTGCAAAGGAGTTCATTCTGGAACCTACAAAGCCATTATACTGAAATCACTGTTTGGTGACCCAATCAAGCTACAGACCAAGAAAAGTAACATGTAGTTATATCAGTTCATTAGGAATTGATTAGGCTCTTCCACATCTACAGGGCCATCATCAATACATATTAATATCTAGAATTATTGCGCTATAAACCAATTGTTTAATTTAAAGTGTTTATAACTACAGTCACGCTCTGCTAAAGGAGTTAAAAAGTAATTGCAGACCGAAAACACTTCAGTGAATTCTTTTCGCAGGCTATTAGTGACCTGTTCGGAAATTCTGTAGACGTGGAAATTAATTCCACAAGTACTTTTATGTAATTACAAATGTGGTTGATTTACGTTAGATTTCAAGTGGAACGGACAGTTCTGGTTCCTAATGTGCTCTCTATTGATCCATTCCATAGTTAAGTTCTTACGCCAGACGCTAACAAAACAAATAATTGTATGTGTTCGATTTTCGATGGAGTAGTTCATACCACGCCGAGATAAGCTCACGAATGACAAAATACGTTCACGATTGCCGAGGCGCACCACTACTCATAAAACTCCACATCTGTCCACAGTTTAATTCAGCTTCTCTATGTCACTTTCTTTAAAATTGCCTTATACATCTTTCTGAAAGATTATTTAATCTTCGGAGATGAGCAAATTACCCGTTTTGGTTTCCGCTTCATAGAAATAATGTCTCGCGTGAATTTGCCATGTATTCCAGCATATGACTGGTTACGTAGCACGTTCCTATGGTTTCGTCTTACAAATCTACTGCCAGCCATTCGCTTCATACCACTTAGCTGAAGTTCCGATATTAAGAAAAGCAATAAGCAAAGGAACTGATGATGCCTAAACTATTAAAAGTCTAAGTGCTAAATTAGACTGTGTAGTGATAATAAAGAGGAAAAAACTACTCACAAAAAGCCACATTTCATCTGTTCCGTAGAGAATCATCCTTACTGATGTTTCTCCATTATTCGTTCGACCACATTAAGTTGATTAAGAGAATATTGATTGAAGAATAGAGTGATGGGATCTCCTCGTGTTAACCCGTTTCTGATGAAATGAACGTTAACACAGTATAAAAGAGCCATTATGCTGAACACGTGTTGAGGGAATGAATGCAGCGGAACGAGAATCTGAGTTCTTCAGACTAAGAATACTAATTGGGGAAGATTTTGTTTTTGTTTTAGATGAAGGCCATTAAACGATAAGCAATAATGACGATTAGTTATTATGGTTCACAATGTTTTACATAGAACTTACTTGTTTAAGGATACACATATATTTCGAATTTATGCTAAATAGGACATCGCAGACTTAATAACAAAATATGAAAAATATAATAATCCAGAAAGTATTACCCTGTCAAGTGTTTTATAAGCTTCGAGCTACGCACGAGCTTTGGAACGTAAATACTGGCTACTATTTATTCACAAGCGATACAAATGAGATACATATTTACACCTGTTACTGTCCTTCAAAGTAGTCACCAGCGTTGTGTAGAACTCGTTGCCAGCGATGTGGAAGGTGTAGTATACCGTTAGCAGTGCCTGTTCTGTTGATGGTGCGAATGGAGCAGTCTACTGCCAGTCGAATTTCTGGAAGAGTTCTGAAGCGAATGCCACGAAGTAGTTCCTTCGTCATCGGAATCAAATCAGAGTCACAAGGACTTACGTCGGGGGAGTATGGTGGATGGTACAGCACTTCCCAGTCCCATCGACCGAACAGAACAGCCACAGCTTGCGCTTAATGCGCCGGCGCTTTGTCGTGCTAAGTAATGGATGGTTTGCGCAGAAAGTGTCGCGGCTTTTTTCGCAAAGCTGGGCGCAAGTGATGCTCCAAAAACGAACAGTAATGCTATGCATTCACGGTCTTTCGCGGAGGAACGTAATGCGTTAGGAAAACACCATCACCGTCGCACACGAGAATCACCATAACTAGGGACCACTCCATTCGCAACATCAGCAGAACAGGCTCTGCTAACGGTATACTACGCCTTCCACATCGCTGGCAACGGGTTCTACACAACGCTGGTTACTACTTTGAAGGACAGTAACAGATGCAAAAATGTAACTCTTTTGTATCGGTTGTGAATAAATACTTGCCACGATTTAAGTTCCAACATTCGAATATATGCACTGAAGCGCCAAAGAAACTGGTATGGGCATGTGTATTCAAATATAGAGACATGTAAACAGGGAGAATACAACGCTGCCGTCGGCAACGCCTATATACGGCAAATGTCTGGCGCAGTTGTTACATCAGTAACTACTTCTACAATGGCAGATTATCAACATTTAAGTGAGTTTGAATGTGGCGAACAAGCGGTAGGACAGCATCTCCGAGAACGTTGAAGGGGGCATTTTCCCGTACGACCATTTCACGAGTATACCATGAATATCAGGAATGCGTTGAAGCATCATATCTCAGACATCGCTGCGGTCGGAAAAGGAGCCTGAAAGAACCAGACCAACGACGACTGAAGAAAATCGTACAATGTTACAGAAGTGCAACCCTTTCGCAAATTGGTGCAGATTTCTATACTGGGACATCAACAAGTATCAACGTGAGAAATATTCAAATGAAGATCATCGATACGGGTTTTGGAGCCAAAGGCTCACTCGTGTACCCTTGATCAGAGCATGAAACAAAGTTTTACGCTTCGCCTGGGCCCGACAACATAGACAAGCTGTAACGAGTGGATGGACATGCACAGATGTAGAGGCACCCGATGAATCCGTGGGCCCTGTCTGCCGGCAGGGGACTGTTCTACCTGGTGGAGGCTCCGTAATGGTGTGGGGCGTATGCAATTGGGGTAATATGGGACCACTGATACGTCTAGATACGACTCCGCCAGGTGCCACGTACCTAAGCAACTTGTCTGATCACCTGCATCCATTTATGTCCATTGTGTATTCCGACAGACTTGAGTAATCCCAGCAGAACAATGCTACACCCAATACGTCCTGAAATGCTACAGCGTGGCGCCAGGAACACTTTCGCTGCCCACCAAACTCTCGAGACATGGATATTATTAACCATATCAGGGATGTCTTGCAACGTGCTGTTCAGAAGAGATCTCCATGCCCTCGGACCCTTACCGAATTATGGACAGCCCTGCATGATTCATGTGTCTATTTCCTCCAGCTCTTCTCGCGGGGATCCTACACGATATTAGGCAGATTTACCTGTTCCTTTGACTTTTCAGTGTAATATACTAGCGATGTTGAGGACTACAAACAATCATCTTAATAAGAGAGATACTAAGATATCTACTACAGTCCTAATCAGAAAGACTGAAGAAGCCACTGCCATTTCTTGAGGCATTCACAATCAAGAAAGAAAAGTGATAGACTGAGCAGGGATTCTAGTGAGGTGGGGATGCAGTTGTGGCCTTGGCTGTATTAGGATGTATTTGGAAAATGGGAATTGATTGGAGGTCCACCAAGCGAAAACGCCAAACGCACCAAGGTGCATAGTAGTCGAGTTAAATTTATAACAACACAGTTCTTTCTGTGGTTGGATCATCGAGCTTAACTGTTCATTCGCTGGATTAGAGAAAGAGAAGAATGTGTTGAAAGGTGACGAGGTGGTAAAATACGCCAACTAGAAGTGCCAGTTTTTGAAGAACGTATGGTACATTGTGTATGAACGACACCAAGTAATGTGTGAAAATGTATCGATGCTATGGATACAATTGATAGTGACAACCTTTATGATAGGATGAATGAGACATTTGTAAATATGAGCAATGGTGAAAGAAAGGAGGTACCAACGTAGCCTATAATAGCTTTAATCTACTGTTGTCCAGACGACGTATGTAGATACTTGACACCTCATAGCACTGTTGCCAGCTTTCAACTGCGAAGGGCTAACAGTTGCAGCCTACAACAGCAGGCGACTACGGAGCTGTGACCACCCTAAGGTACTGCTATAGAGACGTTTACAAAATTTCGTGAAGTTGTTGGCTGAGATTGGCCCTCAGTGATGCCGCACCCTACCAACTGCAACTGTCAGGGACCCACTTACGTCCACTCATCTACGCTCAAGTGCTATGGTGTTCCAACCAACCTTCAAGATCAAAGATAACCATTACCTTTGTTAACATTTGAAATGCATGAAAGTTTGTGGAACAGTTGATATGCAAATGATTGAGATTTTGCCTCTCTCTAATCCTGGGCTTGCAAAAGTTAATTTGAATAGTTTGCTGAAGTAATTCATATTTGCTGTTGCTCCCTCTTTTGGACAGGACGTCTTATGTGATCAAGTTGAATGACCATACATAACTGACAAAATAGTCATCTACTCTATGTGAGGAATAACTTATTCTGGTTTTGTTCGCTAAAAAACAGGATTTTGGGGCCGCACAAGCCTCGTCGTCCGCCACGCACTGATGGAGCGAAGTTTCCTTGTGTCAGCGTTTATCTGCATGTGATTATGTGTCATTTATTTCGTTTATTGTTCCTTTAACATATAGATGCAAACACTAGTTACTTTACAATTATTGTCGAGAATTCGACAGTTTGAGACTTCAACCACAGTAATTACTCAATAACCATCACATTTGTAACTCCATTTTTAATTTACTGTAGTGCAGACTCCTACCTGTTAGCGATGCCTGATGTAAAGAAGTTAACCTGTAGTTGTTATCTCTGATCTTGGCTTTAACAATATCGATTTCTGACTCACATCAAATTTCAGTAACTTCCAAAAAATCTAAACTATTATTGACCCTCGAAATTATTCTTCTGTCGATGAATTCACATTAAAATAAACAGCACCATACTTTTCAAAATCCTCATTCATATGAAAATTCTTGAAGGATACGAAAGTAAATCTTCATATTGACTAGTGTATTTTATTACCACGTATGTCGCTCAAGAACATCAACACCAATCGTTCGAGGTCAAGATATGAACCAACTTAATGATCATTACTTTTTCCGTTGATCGCGTTCTACTATGATTGTTTACGACAATTAATTGCATTTACTTTGATGCAAATCAGACGGCGATAACCATAGACGTAAAACTAAGAGGAGTTGTCATTGCGTCAGATACTTGAATCCCACATTCGCCATCTTAGTTGCTCCAAAACATTTTCTTCAGGTGTTTTTATTCCGTTCAGAACACATAGTACACTGAGTTTACTCACAGTCAGTCAGAACACAAATGCCAGAACACTGAACAGTTAACATGCTTCATCATGTCCTTTGCTGGAAAGTGTAAAACACGATGTCGCAGGAGAAGGCAAATGAATATTGAATGAATAAAATGATGGCTTCCTGTTGTAATATGCTCCACGGATTGACGTATTGGGAACAGGAAACTTCATCTGGATATTCTTACAGACTGACTCCTTCATCACAGGTTTTATGGATCTCAAACTGTTTGGTACCTTTGATCTCGTACAACGTGTCTGCTTTCCACTTCTGCAGTTCGTTTTAAGTCGTTAGATGTCATTTCTGCTTGCTGAAAGTTTGTATATGAGTCACACCATTCTCGTTGTTTACCTGTAAATGAAGTCCAAAATTGTTGGTTCTGAATTTGTCACACACTGAAAATGTTTCAGTTCCGGTGCACCCAGTCAGTCACAAAAAAACCAATGGATATTGTTCGAACGACACAGGGTTTTCAGGAGTTTTCTCTGGATGCAATAGGTGTGGCTTTCGAATGTCAGTGACTGTAGATGTTGATGCAACTTAGATACAACATCTCCCATATGTCGGCTTGGTACAGTGTTGTGTTTTCTCTGATGTCCACATGTGCTTTCACTATAGGAGCCAATGCAAGGGCAATGACATGTCCTTCGGTGCCATGCTAAGAATGCTGATTGACATACCTGGACATCCTGTATTAGTCTCTATTAGTATGCACCTTACAGGAAAAGTCAGGACATGCAGCTTCATTTGGGCTTCTTCGCATCACAGTATTTACACCAATGGGCTGAGTCTGGAAAGTTTTGTGTATCATAAGATGTCATTTGATTCACTTCTCTTACTAATCTATTCTTTCTATAAATTGGGCACTCTAAAAACATCTAAACAATATGCTGTTACAATCCTCACTTATGACGTGTCTTATGAAGAGTAATCTAATTGAAGAGTCAGAAATACGCCCAAAATCTTTTCTTTCGTTTGGACTTACACTCTGCACAGGACTAGAATGTTCATTTCACTCTGTCGCATATCTGATGCCTTCGTCAGTAAGACATGAGTTTTGCTGCTCAACCTATCGACGAATATGCCTTTTCCAGCCTAAGTATGCACGTTGCATCGTAATTTTATGTCGGTCTCCGATTTATTACTAAACATTGTAACAGTTGGAACTTCGTTTACAGTGTGTGAGTGACTGGCAACTACTGTTGGAAAGTCGCTAACGAGGAACTATAGAGCTATAAAGTGTAACACAAAAAGAGGAATAAAAGCCCCAGGTTGCAATTGGACCTTGACTATCACTCTTCAGCACGGAGTTAATCTTGATAGTATTTCTCAAGTACATCAAAAGTTTAAAACGGACTTTCGAGTATCTTGATAAGAAAAGGAAAGGAAATGAAAAGAACCTTGCCACCTAATAGTACTTCCACTCGTCTATGAGATGACATTCTGAACTGAATAAGTTTTGGTGGACGTTATCTAAAGTGTACCTTTCAAAAACACTGTACATAATACACGGTGGTTGTTATATATTAACATTTCAAACCCCGAAGCCATGTGCATTACTCTGAGACAAATAAATTATTTTCAGACACATTGGGACGCAAATGCTGGAAAATGTCCAAAAAGTGGATGATGCATGTTGGACATGTGACATCACCAGATGTGTCTCGCCTCACGCGCTGCGGTTGTGCTTTTCGATTCTACCCTCGCCGGTGGAAAGCAGTGTTACACATCGCTCCTCTAGGCTACTCTGTTTCTGTTCTTGCCTGGTCCGGTATGATACGGTGATGCTCGTGACAGTGGCAAAACAAGACTATCTGTTTACATTTAACGAGTTTGCGGACATGCATCTCTGTTATGGTGTCGCGAACTGCAAAGCGCTCCCAGAAAAACGTATTTACACAGTACATTTTTCCATCACGCACCTTACTTTTTGAAGTATCGTTTATGGCTGCGGATCGTCGTATACGTTATACAGGGACTTTGCACAAAACTAAACACTGGAAGCAAAGAAATGTACTGAGGGAAGATAACGCAGTGCTCCGACGTGCTGTATTCCGAAATAAAGGTTAATCACCAGACAGGATTTAAGGCATGAATTTATTTCTACTTTGCGCTATTTGTTTTATGAGTTTTTATGTGAACGCTTAAAAAGTATCTTTCCTAAATGCGTATAGTGGCTTAAAACTTGTTTTGTTTCGAGTGCTTAAACACTGCTCCTCATTGTGGATGTTTATCAATAATTTCAACATTTCAGGATCTCAGACGTGCTGGAAATGTTAGGCTTTGAACGCACGTAAGACAAAGAATGGAGGAAGCTGGTTTAGCACACGTACAGAATGATACCGGAATGAGCACACGACAAGACTAGTCGCGGGCCAGTTGGATGTCTCACAGTGAACGGTATGGCGTGAGCGGAACTTAAAAAACCCGAATGCGTACCACAAGGCTAGTGCACACACTAGACGGAAGAGATTGTCTGCTTCCTGGAGAATTTTGTGAACTGTTTCGTGTGCATCATAAACAGGATCCTAACATTACTTCCGTGGTCAGCAACAGTTAAAGAAGAAGGAATCTCCAACACCAAAATTAATATTTATCTCTCTGATGGCAATCCACATGAAACGTAGGAGTATGACCGTCAAGACACCAATTTAGGGGCAGTGTAAGGGCGGGAATTTAAGACAACCAAATGAAACACACTACATTTTACCTGCTAATTTATAGGGCCATAATTACTTATTCTTCTTGAGGGACCTTCAGTCACAGCTAATGGAAGCAGTTCCTCTGGAAGTAACACTAAATTTGTCGCTACAGCAGGAAGGAGCTACATCGCTCTGTGCTACCACAACAGGAAATTATGTAAATCAGCTCTAACTATGTAGAGGGATTCGGTGACGAGGAACAGTTTACTGACTGGGAAGAGCCCCTTATTGAAGACCACTAGATTTTATTACCAGTTTCTTAGCACGCTATGTGGTTGTTTAGTGGATACAGGAGCGAGGAACAGGGGCCGTTCATGAACAGAGAATTCAGACATTAATTTATTTTACAACTAATATCGAATATTAAAAAAATACATAGCTTTGTTTGCTGAAGTTACAGAGTCAGTTGCTAACAGTAGATTTGAAAGTATAAATATGTAAATATACAATATATTTATTAAACTTCTACTCTTCAATACAATGTCTATACAGAAGATGTCGAGCCCTGGCCGCCATGAAAATCTGCATGTGTTATTCATCTGCAAACAACCAATATAGGCTCAGTTTATGAATGTTAGAACTTAGGTGCACCCGCTGCTGGAACTCTGGAGATGGGATGCTTACATCTCATTGTCAGAGCCGTAATCGTTCTTGGCAGTGTCCTTGTGTGCAGTGTCGGTTGGAGGAAACGCGGCAGAGTAACTGGGACGCGCGTATGTGAAATTGCGGCCGACCGGATTGAGGCCGATACCGCATACATTGTCTTTTTTGGAATTCGTACGAAGGTGCTAGTTTAGAGTTCACGAATAGAGTTCCAAATGGACTCCACATCGCAGTCTAAAATACGGAGGGCATATCCGAGTGTGTGGGTGAATGGATGACTGAGAGATGCTCTACTTGCATTCAGTAAAACTGAGTAAATGTGATCTGTTGTAGACGAAGACGCTGTAAAATTATTCTCCTCGCAGTAAACAAGCAAAAACACTTTTTATTTGTGATTCTTTCTTTTGTCTCTTCGATTATTATTTACAGAGAGTATTCAATAAAGAGAACCTAAGTTGACTGGTGCCGACGCAATTTTAGGCTGCTTATAACCATGTACTTGTGACGCAATTAGTCTTTTGTTGTACTGTGTTTTGCGTCCTGTTCAGATTCATCTGTTCACAGAGAACATCATCTATTGTCCATCGCCGGCCGTTTCGGCCGAGCGATTATAGCTGCTTCAATCCGGCACCGCAGTGCTGCTACTGTCGCAGGTTCGAGTACTACCTCGGGCGTGGATGTGTCTGATGTCCTTAGGTTAGTTAGGTTTAAGTAGTTCTGATGGGACTGACGACCTCAGATGTTAAGTCCCGTAGTGCTCAAAGCCATTTGAACCATTTTTTGAACCCCTGTCCATCCACTGGTCACTAGATCATCTTCAAGCAAGTCCATCCATCGGGTTCTTCATTGAGGTCTTTTCCCATCCACCTGTCTTTCCTCACTTCCTCATTCCTTATCTTCTCCATCTTGGTCTTCTGCATGGTGGATCTAAGAAGTCTCATCTCTGATGCTTGCAGCCTTGATGATTCGCTTTTTGTGAGGGTTCGTGTTTCAATACCATTGGTCAATATTGGTATGAAATAGCTATTAAATATCATCAGTTTGGCTGGTTTTGGAATGAATTCATTCCATAAAAGTGTTCTGACTTGTTGGTAGAATTCAGATCCTTTTTGAACTCCGTTGGTGATTTCATTTCTAACCAAATTTCGACTAGAGATTATACTTCCAAGGGAAGGAAAACTGTCCACCCACTTTAGTTGGTGGTCGTCTAGTTCTACACTTGCTGGTTGTCCATCTCTGTTGACTGCCACCACCACTGTCTTGGTCTTGCTGATGTTAAGGTTATATTTCTGGAACTGAGATTTACATTCATCTAGTCTGATCTGTACTACCTCTTCAGATTCATTCCTTATCATGATGTCATCAGCAAACGCAAAAGCATACAGTTCACCGGACTTCTTGACGTTCTTCATTATAGTATCCGTAACAGTGATGAACAGTAGTGGGGACAGTGCACTTCCTTGGTGAACTCCACTCTTGGTCTGAAACCATTATGATCGTCCTTCCCCAATTTGTACACAGCTAGTACAGTCTTTGCACAACATCTGAATTTTTCTAATTGGTCATTCCTTTTCCTCAGGCATTCTCAGATCTTATATCTTATAAGACTATCATAGGCCCGAGCGGTTCTAGGGTCATCAGTCTGGAATCACGCCACCGCTATGGTCGTAGGTTCGAATCCTGCCTAGGGCATGGACGTGTGTGACGTCCGTAGGTTAGTTAGATTTAAGTAGTTCTAAGTTCTAGGGGACTGATGACCTTAGAAGTTAAGTCTCATAAAGCTCAGAGCCATTTCAACCAGCCACTATCATAGGCTTTTTCTATATCCAGGAATACAATGACCCGGTTCTTGCCTTTCTCCTAATAGTTTTCCATCAGTTGTCTTATGCATTGCAAGAGAACATTGCCTTCTTGAAGCAAAACGATACCTGAGCACCACACTGTGCAAGTAGACCCGAAGCGACAACTATGTGACAACTTGATTTGGGTAAGGATGATTATGTCTGATAGAACGATGGGTTCAACCAGTAGACGTGCAGTGAGGTACGTCATTTGGTGACATCACACGTCCAACAATTGTCATTCACGTTAGGGATACTTCCCAACATTTGGGGCTCCATGTGTCTTATATTAAATCCTGTTCCAGCCCTTGATTCAGATTTTTAAAACTCAAAGAGAATCACCCTGTCTTCCTTACAATGCCCACTTCTATTCATGACTGTACCTGACCAGTACTGTGTGCCAAATTAGATCTCTTGTATGATGGAGGAATGATTCAATTGGCGTCCTAGGATTGCACTGGTTTGTCGCAAAGCTTAAAGTAAGTTAATGTACTTTGAAAACCTCAAACTGACACTTAAAAGTAAAATGAAGCAGGTTATTTGCGAAAAACAGACATAGAGAGGTATTGTTAATAAATATCGTGGGAAATTAAGCAAACAGGCTACGGTTAAATCGATAAAATATTTCAGTTTCAAAACGAAATGTGAAACTACATGCTGTTTATTTAAATATTTCTTAAAACTTTTGTGAAACTCCTGATTAAGAATTATGCATATGTATCAGAAGTTGGGCATCATTAATTAGAGATACGTCACCTCTTGTGGAAGCAAAAAATCTATTTTAAGAGTGTAGTCTACTGAGACCATTCCCTTATTGTAGTAGGTGTTAGTTTAAATGCCATCAGAAATGCAAACTGGCGATCTTCATTAAACTGTAAGCAGCTTTCAAAAATGAGTTTATCTTAGTCTCCTATTATTGGCCACATGCTGAATTGCACTTCATACGTAAGATTTGTAAAAGGTGTGTAAAATACAATGACACACTGAAAATCTGACGAAAGAATTCAGTTCTTCACGGAGGGATACCTCCATGCAGTTCCGTTCCTTTAATTTTTTTTGATACCCTGAAGTCATGATAGCATGCTTTACTTACTTCTTTACTCATTACACATAGGTAAGTTTTTTGCAGACATGAATATTAAACAAGTCATGCTTTTGCTTTGAATGTTAAGAACGTAACGAGGAAGAATCGTTACCAGTAAGCAAACAAGCATTTGTTTTCTGAGTTCTACCTTCACCAGCTATCGAGAAGTAAAAGAGTATTTTAATGGGTTACGAAAGAATCATTTTCACATGACATAGTCTCTTCTTGAATATCTGAAGTGTATGAAAAAAAGAAATGTTACCTTTACGAGGACCAATTTGTTGCATTACTAGTTCAAATTCGCGTTTAAGACCATAAAAATGTTTTAAAAATGGCACTATGACGTTATGTTAATAGCGCAAGTGCTGTAATGTTTAATATTTAATACAACTGTCATGTGAACACGACAGAAATTATGAAAACAAGCAATCGTAAACAATTTCCAAGTAAACAACAGCTTGCCAACGTTTTGGGGCATCTAACATGGCGGAGCCGGCTTCAGAACGAAGTGCAGGTAAGTCAGTAGCGGCGTCTCCAGTTACTTTAACCTCGCTGGCCACTACATATCTGGCACAATCTTCTTCCGCGCGACGGCGTTCGCTGGATGATCAACAGCAGTCGGCTGTCATTCGTTGGCGCCACGATGAGAAAGCTGCCGACGTGATGTTAAGGCACTCTCCATTGACGTGAAACAGATACAAAAACATATTGATGTGCGCAGTTTAATGTTTACAATTACAAAAGTAACATCGACCATAATCTTGCTAAACAGTCAACGTAATACATGTATAATATACCATTGACTGCAAAACCGAGCTGTAGGACATATGGGGTATCTGCATTGATATTTCTTTCCACCTCCCACTAGCTCAGTTTGGCAGGTGATAAGATTAATACTATCCCCTTTTAAGATTCACCATAGTCTCTTTTTTCTCTTTATTCGTTACTATGCCACTCTCGATTTAAGCATTCTTATTCTCTTTTTCATTTTCTTTTAGTCTCTACTGAGAATAATATCATCACATCTGCCTGAGTAGAATATCTATTAATCTTCTCAACCTCAATCTCTTGTTTCTCAAGCATCCAGTGAAGAGCGCGATATAAAATATATAAATACAAAATTAAATGTAAAATACAAAATAAATAAACCAACTCTTAAGGGTTCTACGTTACCATTCAAGTCAGTATCCTTTACCATCCAATACGATTACATCAACCTTACTTCGGTCGATTAACTATATTACAACTACTGACACTACAGCGTTATTTAACAGCCTATTTCGGTTGTATTGAGGATATTTAATACTTTAAGCTTACGTCTTATTCCAGTGCACTAGTATTGAGGCCTATTCCTACTATTCGTACTAACTGAGAACTGGGCACTATCTGGCTATACATTTATTCCATTCGTCTGTTTGCCTCCTTCAACCTCACTGTAGGTCCTCCTTTATATCCTCTCTGCCCATCTCTTCCACCCTCTCTCTCTGTCCATATTCCCCAATCCCCACTCTCTGATAACTTCCACCCGCCCCTCTCCCTTTCCATCTTCTCTACCTCGAACTGTTTTTCTTCATCTCCTCCTCCCCGCTCTCGCTATCCATCTCCTCCTCCCTTGTTCCCTGTTCATTTCTCGTCTTTCCTTTCTGTGACCATATCCTCCTCTGCCCTCTCCTCCCTTTTTCTGTCCATTTCCTCCTTCCACTCATCTACTCCTTCTGCTCTCACTGTCTGTCCCTTGCTCCCTCTCTCTTCAAATCCTTCTCTCTTCCTTCTCTGTTCATCTCCCCCTCTCTCCACTCTCATGATATTTCCCCTACTATCTATGTCCTTCTCCTCCCTCTATCGGTGTCTGCCTCGTCCTTCTCTATCCCCACCTGTTCGTCTCCTCCTTCCTCTCCACATCATGCACACCAAAATATAAGGCTGGTTCTTCTTAGCACTCCAGTATTTCTTCCCAGAATGTACCTAATATGTGTGCCGCAGTCGACTGAAGTCGTTACAGGAGTTTAGAATGAGCTTTATACTCGCCGCTTTGCCCGCACTCGCACAGGTCAAATATATTTCACAAATATATAACGTATGTCACATGTAATCGTACTCATATTTGACCTGTATGTAGGCGACATTCACTATGCAATTTCATTTCAAAGGAGGACAATGTTTATGACGTCTTATCTCCTGAACTACGTGCTCTATAATGATATAACTTTGCAGAAGATTCAGTGGCATATGTGGCTACTGTCTACGAAATGTGTTGTAAGTAGTTTTAGAAGAAAAGCTGTTACAAACTGGAAGGTCGTACATCCTGCCCAAGTTTTTCACGCATCCCAGTATTTGAAGTCGTATCTCCTAAAATAAGTGTCGTACAATGATGTAATTATTCTGCTGCAGCCTGTGGTATATGCGTGCAAAGCATGTCACGAATATAGCTAGTTGTAAAGAAATAATAAGTTATAACATTATATTTTATGCGGCCATTCTAGCGCATGAACAGCGAAAATGCAATAAGTCAGAAATTTTTCTGTTCATCATTTTGTGTGGATCATTAGCACGGAAAAGTTTTGTAAGGATTTGAAATTATGGTTAACATTTCTGGCAAGCCTATAAGTGTTCTCATTTTGAAATGTTGGACTACTGAAATATTGGTACTCGCACGACCTGGGTTAGACTGCCTTTTGCCTCCCACCCATTTGATAGTAGAGTGGGTCTTACCACCACAGTGATTCTTTCCCGACAGTAACTGATATGTGTACCAATTTTGGCTGAAATCGCTCTAGCGGTTTAGGAGATGTGGAACATACATAGATACATACACAGGGTTATTCACCTTAAACTAGCACACCAAGTATTGAGGTAACGGGAAGTGCCTTTGACGTGCAGTTTTCACAGAATGGATTAGTAGTCAGATGATGATAATGTTTGGCTTGTGGAGCGCTCAACTGCGCAGTCATCAGGGCCCATACAAAGTCCCAATTTCTATACAGTCCAATTTTTCACGCAATCTTATTGTGCCACTGTCCTACTGTCATGAATGATGATGACGATGATGATGATGAAAGGATGAAGACAACACAAACACCCAGTTCCCAGGCAGAGAAATCCCCAAACCCACCGGGAATCGAACCCGGGACCCCGTGATCCAGAGGTTGCAGTGCTGGCCACTAGACCACGAAATGCGGACTTAGCAGTCAGGGGCTCGTATTAATAGGCACTCAACAGATTGTAATAACACCTATAAAGCGAATTTTTTGTGCTAACGTACACCTTTTTATGGAACAATTACTATTATCATTAGCACAAAATAGGTGGGTAACTTAGAATGTCAGTGATTGTTTTTTTATTCAAGATTTTATTTCCAGGCGTTTACCACAAACGGTATTATGAAAAGTTGACACACTTTGAAACTTGTTTGTACCATTCAACCTGTGCAATTGCTATGTATGATGTTTCTGTGTTTGCTTAAAGTACACTTGTGGGTTCCTAGAGTACATTGCGACTTGCTAGGTAGTTAGTCTGTGACAGTCTAAGCAGCAGGACGTGAGTGGACGATGGGATTTACCAATGCAGAAACAGCAGACACGTTCATAGTGCATGTAGGAAGAATGCAGTTAGTTCTCGTAAGATGTATGCAGAAACATATCAAAATTGACGTCAACCATTTCGGCAATTATTTATCCACCTCTTCAACCAGCTCCATAAACGTGATAAAATAACACCTAGACTACGCAACGGAAGGAAATAAGTGACGACAGGAGAGGAGGAAATTAATAATACATGTGTTTATGGACGGGGTATGACAAGAAAATTAAATAAATTAATTAAATAAATATTACTAAACTATTATTGACTACACATCGGAAGACCCATTTTTATATAATGTAATACGATTTCGTTATTAAAAAATGTTCTGTGCCTATTTGTATCTCTTGGCCATCGGACTTCACTTACATCTTAACTGAAGCTGCAGGCGGCGGATTCATGGAACACCGACGCTTGTTGTAATCAAGAAAAGCCTCCTTATGTGCTCTTCTGTTCACTTCGATAGATCAAAAAATACTTGATACTGTTGTTCAGTACAATATTACTCACGCACACATGTGATACATGGACTCGCAATACTTCATATCTAACAATGCACAACTTCATCGTCGTTCTACCTAGGAGAGAGTGTAAAAGTGTACAAAAATTAAACTTCATTTCTTCACATAGAATTTGGTTTCCAATGAAAATTCATACAAGTATTGAGTTGCAACAACATACGTAACACGATAGCTTTCAGCTGAGTTTCCATCCATCCTTACAGCTGACATTCCATCCATCGCTTATATTACGAACATAAATTTCTGAAGTTTAAAAACGTTATAAAATTTTCATTAACTGGGTTCTGTTACTACAGTGTGTTTGTTAATTTCAACTTCCTTTTGGTCACATCTCATGTACAACTTCATTACATATCACATTATTATGACACAATACAAGCATATGATACATTTATGTTTCATTTTGTAGACAGGCTTATGTCACTTATGGGAGCGCATTTCTTGCTTAGGTAGAAGAGGGAGAAAAGACCATAGGATATAGGACTAAAACATTGCGCATTTCTGGCCAAACTACGATTGGCGCTGCCTCCATTCTTAGGGAGGGAAGAATGAAAATACTCATCTACAGGTTCAAGGATTTATGAGGAAGTATTATCTGTACAATGATGGACTAGTTGCCAAAGAATTTATGCCTCATTGAAGTAATAAGTACCGTCTAATCACCCGTGTAGTATCATGTTGTTTCTTCATGTATTAGTGCACTTTACTTCAATTCACGTGTAGCTTTAAACATGACGTTTGAACCATCGTAGACTCATCTTTCTCAAATACCTGGAATTGTCATTATTCAAGCTTTCATGTGACACGATAAAAATTTTCTAATATCTCTTACTTACTCTGCAGCTAATAGGTATTGATAATTGTCACGGAGACACACTGCGATGACGCATATTTCATTTTTCATCTGCCTCATGATCTTTGTATAAATATCCTCAGTGCTAAATAGTTTACTAGAGGTGCGGCCCGTTTTGCCATTTGGTACCTGCTACTCTCGACGTAATTCTCTTCCTCTGCGCCAAAACGATGCACTGGTCTCTGAAAGAATAAACTTAAAACTAACTTAAAACTAATTGCATTTCGGAGGTCTGAGGCTTCTGATAGAGTAGGTCATTGCATGTGTCCGCAGATATATCATACTTTGTTTAAATTCATATATTCTGTTACGGTACCCATTACGATCATTTAATCTGAAAAGAAAATTATTTGACATCTGTCACGTATTTTGTCGTTAGCCCTTGGGTTACACATCTCGTATAATTTTTCATGATTCTTCCTTTTAGTTGTAAATATATTATATATAGCTTAGTATTTAATTAAATATCTGTGTACATTCGTCACAGGATTCCTTAGTTTATTCATAGTACGTGTATTTACGGAGTATTTCCGTTTACTTTGTACTTACGTTAGGAGCACACTGCATTCCCATTTTGGTGGAACCTCGTGCCAGTCTATCGCGCATGTGCACATGTCAGTGTCTCCTCTCCTGCTACTGACGTCAACGCATATTGTTGAAGGTGCGACAGCTGAGCCATAAGCTAATTTCGTTTGAACTTGCGCTCCGCAAGAAGTGATGTGTTACTTCTCATTGCTCTTAAATTTTATGCCTGCGTGTACAGATCTAATTACTTATGCCTATACACATTACTTTATCTTAAAATACACTCCTGAATAAAAATTACACTTAGAATTATGAACACTACGTACAATTATCTTGGTATGAAAAAAAGTTACCATGCTGCGTCATTCTATAAAGGCTTTTATATCACTGTGAAAGGTGGAGACCCGCGTATGTTCCTGTTTTGTCATAAACTAACCTGTACTTATCAGGATATGGTATTTTGGAAATTACATATCGTGCTGAATAAAGTAATCGCCACCTCTCACTCAGTTTGGCAAATTCTGTCGATTTAGGGGGAGTCCGTAACGGGACTCGTTGCCCTTCGAAAATTTGTGTAACACGTTTCAGATCCATGTCATAGATTTTCATTCTATACTCGGCCCTGTTTTCTAGTGCAACTATGGCTTGTTTAATTTTGCCTTCCAGTGTAATTTCTGTAGTGGGTACTTTCGGTATGGGTGACTCCCACTGATTCGTTTGTTTTGTTCGGAATATCATTTCATCAGGCGTGAAACGTGTTGAAAAATGTGGAAGGTTATTGACCACTTGCATGAAAGGAGTTACGTATTCTGCCCATCGGGTGTGCCTGTGAGGTATGTATGTCCTAATAAACCGGTTAAATTCTTTAAACACTCGTTCTACTGGACTTACTTCTAGGTGAAAAGGGCTTGATAATATGTACTTAATGCCATGTGAAGACATAAATTCTTTCCACTTTTGCACAACGATATATGAAACATTATGAGTTGGTAGCACCTTGGGTTTACCTACTCTTCTGAAATAGTCTCCCTCAATATTTTTCTGACATTTGCGGCAGCTGCATTTTTAATGGCATACATTTTGATATGTTTCGGGAAAATATTATACAGTGCTACTACGTATCTTACTCCTCCTTTACATCTTGGATATGAACCAGTTATGTCCAGGTATCCTATATTTAGGGGTTGTTTATGTATTGGGTGTAGCTCAGTATATTGTGACACATTGTAATGTTTTGATTTTTGACATGTTGCACACTTTCTTAATACCTGTAGGACTCGCCTTCTCAAATTTGGAAAATAACAAAGTGTTGGAATTTTTTCATTACATTTGCCTACTCCATATTGCCCCCATACTTCATGTGTGTGTGTGTGTGTGTGTGTGTGTGTGTGTGTGTGTCTTATAAATTCATCGATAAAATTTTCAGAAATACACAGACACACACACACCATTAATCAGATTTTGAATTTTTCCTATGAAACAAAACGACCTTGTACTCCTGATACCATTTACTTACCTTTCCACTTCCAATTTGCTTAAGGTTTTGCATGAATTTACTCCATCTGCAATCTTTCTGTTGTATAATTTTCATTAGATTACAAAACTAATGGTAATCAGACTGTTGCGCTGCACCTTGCATTTATATCGTTCTGAGTTCTGCATTCTGCTCTGTTAATTCACCAAATTCCTCTAAACCTCGTGGTAACTTGGACGAGGCATGCGCAGTAACATTCTGACTTCCTTTAATATAAATTATCTCAAAATTGAATTCTTGTAAATATAGACACCCTCTAGTTAATCTACGGTGTAATAGTTTACATGTTAAAAGAAATGACAGTGACGTATGGTATCAGTAAACTTTGGTATTCTCGCCCCACAAAAAATATTCAAACATTTTAAATGGCCACATTACAGCTTACCTTTCTTATTCTAACACAGAGTAAAATCTTTCTGCTTCTGTTAACGTGCGACTAGCAAAACTGATGACATTGGGTACTTCATTACCTTCCTCCTCTCGCATCTGTAATAAGCATGCTCTCAACCCTTGAAATGAGACATCTGTGCATAGACAAATATTGTTGGACACGACAGGGTGGCTAAGAATGTTTGCATTAACCAAAACCTGCTTAATGTCACTAAAGTTCTCTTAACATTTATCACACCATAACCAAAACGTATTTTATCGTAACAAGTTGAGCAATGCCTCACTGTTCGTCAGTTGTTGTGTTACGCACTTACTAAAACACGAAACTAGTCCTAAAAAGGCTTTTAGTTCGAGCTGGACAATTGCGTATGGTATCAAGTTCTTCGGATCAGGTAATATACCTTGTTCTGACACAACATGTCCTAAAAATTTAACTTGTTCCTTACCAAAACTAGACTTTTTAAAATTGTCTGTCACTCTGTAATCAGCAAAGCGTTGAATCACCTGTTCAATGAGCCTGATATGTTCTAACCAAGTGCGTGTGGGTATTAGCATGTCATCCACAAAAACAGCGACTTTCCTAAGCAGTTCTGGTCCTAAAACCTTGTCCATTGCCGATACAAACACTCCTGCGCTAATGTTCAGTCCAAAAGGTATAACTCGGAATTCGTAACTTCTGCCACCACAAATAAATGCAATATAATTTCAGGTTTCTTCGTTGAGCTTTATTTGTCAATAGTACCTCTTGAGATCGGGTGCACTAAAATATTTTGTGTTGAAAAACTTCAGAAGTTGTTCGTCCAGGATGCCTGATTCTGCAGTCTTATTCATACCTCATCGAGAGCTAATCTTACAGAAACATCTGGTTTGGTTACTGGTAGTAATAGACTCCAACAGGATGAAAAATTAAGGTTATATAGTTCCCCATTTAATCATAAGATAGATCCCTTCTCTTAATGCCTCTCGTTTTGCCCATGAAATGTTTCATGTGGATAGAATTCAAATTTATATTCATAGTTATTGATTACTCCTGGCTCTTACTGAAAATGTTGGCATACTTAAATATCATGTAAGAAAGTTCTTGTCGTTCCATCTTACTTAGTATCTGTGATTCATTTAGTTTCAGCTCTACCATTTCGTAACTAACGTCAGTGTTTGCTTCATGTTCAGTATAAAATTTATTGGTGAAATATACAGCTGGAAAGGAATATCGTATCACTACATTTGACTCTGCTTAGTTTTTGTTACATTCATCAGGTGTTCTGACTATATCAACAGAAAAGATCAGACCCTTTTAAAATGGGACATTTACCATTACCTATGACAGTCTGCGTTTCGTATGTCCTAAAAGTCTCCATGCCAATAAAATAATTAACTATAAATTTGTCGATTATAAGGAAATTGCACTTCACTGTAAAATGTTCAGTTTCTAATGTAATAAGTTCCTGCTGTGTAGCCAATTTTGTCTTACTGACTTAAGCAGTTTACACCTGGCAATTTTGGTTAGGAAATGTTAGGAACTTGCTTCTCTTCGTCAATTCACTAAAAAGTCATTTGACTTTAGGTTAGTAGTTGAACCTGTCACTAAAATTATCTATGTGTCGATGTTAAATATTTTGACCTTAATCATTGCTTGTATTTTTTTTCTCCTTGACTTTATCTACTATATCTAACTCATGCTGATACAAATCATCGTTAATGTCAACTTGTTGGTCAGTCCTTATAAAACATATTTGGGGTTCTGCCTTGCCCCCACACCCTGAGAGGTCAATAGCCTTTGGCTGAACTACAACCGGTTGGCGTTTTATGACGGCGTAGTGTGACTTATTTCGTTACCTGGAGAAATTTCGGTAAGTTACAAAGTGTGGGTACTTCTCCAGTTTCTGTCGCTAGCTGCTACGCAGTTATTTTGCTGCCAAAAGGTTGGCTTCGGTACAGCTTAAGGCGTGGCATTGTTGCCGCGCGTCGGCCACTGCTTCGGCAGACTGTTTCTGTTTGTGTTTCGCACAGGGCCTTGTTATGGTGAACTGCAAATCGCTGGTGCGTGAAATTATCCCTGTTTTTTTTTTTAATTTCTTTTAAATCGTTAGTGTTTTCAGTTCCGGTCACTGTACACATTACCGCTGGGCGTGTAATTTTGCTGCTGTGTATACCATCCTTGCCGTGTGTTTAGATTACGTTTTACTGACTGATTTACATAATCTCTTGTTGTGCCTGATTTTCTATTGCCCTCTTGGGTACAGGTTTTTTCTCATATATTAAGTCGATACAATCAAGAACTGACAGAAAATATACAGTGCCTGGCTCTGGCGTTATGACTAATTTTTCTCTAATGTGCGATGGTAAATAACTTTTCAAAATTTTTGACACGTGTACTTGTGATATTGGGTTAATCCAGTAGCGTGTCTTTTTCAGTATATTTTTCAAAGTACCCACATAGGCTACCGTATTTTCCATTGAATGGTGCAGGATTGAAAACCTCGCGTCTGAGTTTTCCTTGCACTGCCTACACCAGTATTTGTCGAGGAAAGCTCGATAGAATTGGATATAAGTGCTGCAACATTCAGTCATTTCAGTTGCCCATAAAAGCACATCACTTTGCGTATATCCCACGACAAATCTGATTTTCAGTGCTTCCGTCCTGTTGCGTGGAAATACATTTAGAAAGGCACCGATAAATACTACGAGATTCATTCTTTTACCATCGGTAGTAAATGTAGGAAACTGTGCATGTCTAACCACACCTCCGCTTGCAAAAATAGTTTATAGACACATTTTGGGTCGTATGTAGGTGGTTATTGTAGTTACCCGTAATTCCGGCTGGTAATTGTTCAGGTATTGGAGTTGTAGGTATGTTTATGTTTTTCACTCTACAACTGTCACTGGTCCTGTGGGACTCGTGACAATTTTAGATAAATACCAACATGGTGTGCTTTGTTCACTGTAGACTGTGTATTATTAACAAGCATATATCGAGATCCGGTAATATTTTCGTCTAAAAGATGGAGATTCCATTTTCCGCTGCTTGTAGATTAATGTTTACCTTGTTGACTATTTAATTTTTTTTCTGAATATCCCTTTCTGATACATCTGTGTATATCTTGCAACCGGTTACTAACTTCTCAGCAAAGGTATTACCCTTACCTAACGTACCTGCTTCAGCTTGACTAATGATATCACTCAAATTTTCATTGATCTTTTCTCTCTCCTTCTTAGCACATGCTGAGCCAACTTCTAATATCGCTACGTTTAAAGTAAGGTCATCTACAGTTAGATGTACACCTTCATAGTCTTGATTTAGTTTGTCAACGACAATGGCTACCTCTTTTTACGATTTTTACTGTCGAACGCTACTGGGTTCGTGCGGCTTCAGTGCTTGTTTTTGCACCCGTAATTTTTTATCTGTTGTTTTACTAGATCATTATGGTTGTCAAAAGAATCTACCTTATGTTCTAACTCGGTAATGTTATTGTTAACTTCAGAAAGCATTTAATGTTTTACCTCTGTTTTCATATTATTCAATTTTTCGTCTATTTCTGTGAGAAAATTCTTGCGTAAGTCATCGAATTTCTGTGAGACCATGTCTTTCAAATCCATGAATACATGTTTTTGGTCTTGATTCACTGTATTTAGATCTTTTGTGACGGTGTTCAGATTGTGTGTCAAACTATCAATTTTGGTATTCATATCTCGTTCCATATCACTGAAATTGGTGTTCATATTGAGCTTCATATCATCAAATTTAACGATTATGTTACATAATAGCTGCCACAGTAGTGCTTCAGTTGTACCACTGTGGTTGCTGTCAGCTGTACTTGCAGGTTAATGTTTGTGTTGTGACCAAGTGGTCTTTGGAACGTGTTTTCAAAATTGATATTAGAATCGTTCTCCATTGTTTAATTCTCGAACGGTATACTGCTCTGTGTGATGCGTGAAATTGTCTCGACAATTTTAGACATTGTGCCGTCAATGTAGTACTGGTGTGAAGCGTCGCTATCATTTGTCACTCCTGCGACACTTATTTCAGATCAAGTTAAGCTTTCTGCAGTAGGCATGCATGGTGCCTTACCTTCAATTGTTCGATCTCGCAATGATACACCATCTTGGGTGATGGCATTTTCGCTGTTGTTGTCAACAAGGGGCATATACTTTTCGGCCACGTGGTATGAATATTCAAAAATAAGATCCTCACAAAAATGTTAAAAATTTCATGTGCTAACCATTGCACTTGACAAATGTAATTCACGAGATGTCAAAGCCCGTTTTACGTCATATGATGCGCAAACTGTTGCGTCATAATTCTTTACGTTTTACTGACAATATGTATCACAGTGAAAAATTTCTGTAAATTTGGCGCTAATAATATTCAAGGAAGGAAATAATGAGGAAAAAGTTCCTATCTACATTAAAAGAGGCGCACCCAAGTTCATCCATGCAAGCAACTTGCGTTGCGTCCTACCTTTGCTGCGCCGAACGAAACAGCTTACTGTGGAAACTTTTACGTGACCTAGGTGCACTTCTAATTCCTTTTTAAAATTTTCTCCTCGGTTTTTGTCTTTTTGTAATACTTGCTCCCCGTCGTGATTCACAGAAACATATAACAGAGACAATTAGTTCTTATGACTCATAACAATGTCACAGAAATTTCTTACTATAGCAATAGTTAAAAAACACTACACACAACCAGCGCCCTGAAGTCTTAATTATTGACTCTGCGTATGGAGAGCCATTTTTTGTAGAGTGTGACACGATTGTGTTATTAAAAAATGGTCTCTGCCTATTTGTATCTTCTGAACAACGGAACTCGGTTACATTTTAACTGAAGCTGCAGGCAGCGGATTCCGGGAACATCGTCCCTTGTGGTAATGAAGAAAATCACCCTTATATGTGCTTCTCTTCACTTGAATAAACAAAAAAACTTCATACTATCGTTGAATGTAATATTATTCACGCACACATATGATACATAGAGCTCTCATACTTCATATCTACAATTGCACAACTTCATCGTCCTTATACTTACGAGAGAGTAACAACAAAGAAAACTATACAAAAATTTAATCTTAGTTCTTCCGTTTATCTCTACCTTACCGCACATTCTTAATTAACATCTTTGCCAACTCTCTGGCGTTGGGCCTTTAATTTTTTTAATAAATCTTAATTTTACAGCATCATGAGGCCTTTCATTATGTACCTACACAGGGGTCGGCCTTTAGCAAAACACAATTTTTTTTATCCTAACCATGTTGCACTGCAGTTGCAACATCTTCAGCGGGCTTCTATTTTAATGGCTGTTAAAAATAAAGAATATTCTTTACTGTTTGTATACATGTCAATACTAGTTTTTAAAATCGTAATGACAATTTTTTTAAGAAAACAAATAAAATTATGAATGCACATCTTTTTACCACATGGTGTGGTTTTCCAGACGTATTATGTTTCTACACTGACTGTTTTCTTTCTCAGTTTGTGTGGTGTCACCGCCAGACACCACACTTGCTAGGTGGTAGCCTTTAAATCGGCAGCGGTCCGGTAGTATACGTCGGACCCGCGTGTCGCCACTATCAGTGATTGCAGATCGAGCGCCGCCACCCGGCAGGTCTAGGGAGACTTCCTAGCACTCGCCCCTGTTGTACAGCCGACTTTGCTATCGATGGTTCACTGACAAAATATGCTCTCATTTGCCGAGACGATAGTTAGCACAGCCTTCAGCTACGTTATTTGCTACAACCTAGTAAGGCGCCATATTCAGTTACCATTCATATTGAGAAACATGTAATGTCAAGAGCGACGAGCATCATTAATGGATTAAAGTTAAGTGTACCACCAGCTATGTCCGTTTTTCTCAATTCTAAGTCCCTTGCCATGTTCCACACCTCACGCCAGCCTGCGTGAATTAAAACGCGTGCCATTCGGCCTCCGTTAGTAACACGGTGTTGGCTCTCCTGCCAACCCCAACATTGACGACGAGAGTAAAAGTGTTCTTATCTAAATTGCCCTGATTTCCTTGTGTAATGGCTTCGCCACAATCTCCAGATGTACAGCCCGAATTTTATCGCTTACAGAATCAGCAGACGCAGGCATTACTGGATGCCCTTTGACAGCTCGTCCAGGGCCAACGTGCGATGCAAAAGGATGCCGCGGCAGCCGCTTCACCGCTAACGCAGCCACAACACGCTGTTGCACCCATTTTTCGACCTTTTGATGCTGCACTGGAAAGCTGGACGGAGTGGTCACGCCAATTTGGTTTCCATTTCGCCGCCTACAGAATTGAAGGTAACGAGCGGGAGCCTTTTTTGTTATCGACGGTCAGCGTGACTACGTACAGTGCGATAGTCAAATTATTTCCCCGACTTAACGTAGCGATTCTGTCCTACGAAGAAATTTTGTCTGCATTAGATGCTTATTTCAAAGAATCAGGCAATGTAGTTGCGAAAAGGTATACATTCTTTCATGCAAAACGTACAGCAGGTCAGACTAATCGGGAGTGGGTTGCAACCTTGCAAGGCCTTACTAGGGATTGTGCTTTTGAGTGTCAATGTGGACTCCCTTATTCAGATACTATGGTGCGTGATGCAATTTCACAGAACGTTTCTGATGTTCGTATAAGGGAACAGATTTTGAAACTAGTCAATCCCTCCCTTCAACAAGTGACGGACATATTGGATCGGCAGGACACACCTGATTTTGCTCAGGAATCATTTGAAACTTCTCCAGCAGTGTGTCAGGTTAACCGGCCCGCTGGGCGAGCTGCACGGAACAGTAAACAGGCTCTCAGACACGTGTGCGGCGCAGGCAAGCTAATTCAGTGATCAAATCATGGCCGGGGTGTGCTACTAAACATTCGCGTGAGAATTGCCCGTCACGCCAAGCTATTTCCTTTTATTGTAATAAAAAAAGACATGTTCAGAGTGTTTGCCAGATGAAGCTCAGATCAGAAGCTCAAAAACGTTCCAGGCGCTTTGCTTCGTGCCGGAATCGGAATTGAACCAAGGATACTCAGGCTCGCGAAACTTTGCCCATGGACATTCATGTAGTTCATTCCACTCCGCCCAGTGCCATGCTCTCTCTAACAGTGACTGTGTTCGTCCCAAGAATAGTGCGCGTCGACATCGCCGGAACTCCCGTCAAATCGCAAGTGATTATGTACCAGTGTCAGTTCACGTTGCCCGAGACAGTCGCTCTTGTCGTCAGCAGGACAATAAACTTTTTGTAGAGTTGG
The DNA here is from genome assembly GCF_023897955.1 of Schistocerca gregaria. Lineage (NCBI taxonomy): Eukaryota > Metazoa > Arthropoda > Insecta > Orthoptera > Acrididae > Schistocerca > Schistocerca gregaria. The sequence continues at coordinate 171,250,591 of NC_064926.1, read as the reverse complement.
ACATTAACGGCAAAGTGATACCATTCCAGCTCGATACCGGAGCTGCAGTTTCACTGATCAATCGAGACCCTAAGAAACTTCTGTGCACACCTCCGTTGCGTGCCGCACATTTTAAGCTAAGCCGCTACTCAGGGCAAGATATCTCTGTGTTAGGACAAAATGGTTCAAATGGCTCTGAGCACTATGGGACTCAACTGCTGTGGTCATTAGTCCCCTAGAACTTAGAACTACTTAAACCTAACTAACCTAAGGACATCACACCGATCCATGCCCAAGGCAGGATTCGAACCTGCGACCGTAGCAGTCGCACGGTTCCGGACTGCGCGCCTAGAACCGCGAGACCACCGCGGCCGGCTGTGTTAGGACAGTGCAGCTTTCTTGCAACATACAAAGGACAAACAAAACTTGTGTCATTTTACGTCCTTCGTTCTTCTTCTGCAGTGAACGTGTTTGGTTTCGATTTATTTAAGTTGTTTAACTTGTCTATAGTAAATCAGGTCCTATCAGTGAACCAGACTGTGCCTTCAGACAGTGTTTCTCGTCTATGCGACGAATTTGCAGACATTTTTGCACCGGGCCTCTGTTGCGCTAAGCACTATAAAGCACATTTGGAACTGAAAGTAAACGCGCAACCGAAATTTTTCAGAGCGCGCCATGTTCCCCACGCATTGCGTGATGAGGTCGCAAAAACATTACACAATTTGGAATCACAAGGTATCATTGAACGTGTGCAGGCTTCTGTCTGGGCATCACCCTGAGTAATTTTGCCAAAACCTTCCGGAAAGTTGAGACTTTGTGTGGACTTTAAGGCAACAGTGAATCCACAACGAGTGATTGCAACTTTTCCTTTACCCCGCCCGGAAAATCACTTTGACAAACTGTGCCCGGGTAAATATTTTTCACAGTAGGACCTCGCAGATACGTACTTGCAAACACCGGTGGACTGAAAATCCCAGAGCGTTTTGGTGGTTAACACGCATCTTCGTTTGTAGTAATTCAAACGACTACCATTCGGATGTGCATCCGCCCCAGGATTGTTTCAGCAATATCTACAAACTGTTTGTGCGTCGGTCACTACTGCAGCAAATTAACTAGACGATATTGTGATCTCTGTAAAGACGGAAGAAGAACATTTGGCGAATCTCAGAACATTATTTCAGGTCTTGTGACAAAATGGTCTTCGCTTGCGGAAGGACAAATGTGTGTTTTTTGCTCGGGACTTGCCTTACTTGGGACATGTGCTCAATGCCCAAGGCATACATCCCAGTCCAACGCACCTCCGTGCCATACATGACTTGCCGTCGCCGCAGAATTTGAAGCAGCTACAGAGTGTGCTTGGGAAAAATTAACTATTATCATAAATATATTCCGCATGCCTCATACATTTCAGCTCCGCTTCATCGCTTACGCCGTAAAGGTTTTCCGTTCTTCTGGACGACGGAATGCAAACGCGCCTTTCGCAAGTTGAAATCGGCGTAGCTTTCCAATACCTGCCTTACGCCATTCGATCCCCAGAAGCCCCTCTTGTTGATGGTGGATGCATCGGATTTCGGGATCGGTGCTGTGTTTGCGCACAAAGATGGATCGCACGATCGCCCTATTGCCTTTGCGTCCAAATTGCTCTAGTCTGCTCAAAGAAATTATTCACAGATCGAGAAAGAAGCACTGGCTCTCGTATTTGGTGTTACAAAGTTTCATGATTTATTGCTCGTCAGCACTGTACTTGGTTCGGAATCGATGCCGCGATTACGAATATGTGCTCTTATAGCACGGTGTGTGCCGAACAACAATCAGCACCACCGCGGAAATTCTTTGCATGGCCAAAAGCCACTTCCCCTTGGCAACGCTTACACATCGATTTTGCTGGTCCATTCTGGAATGCTAAATGGTTGGTTGTGGTAGATTCATTCAGTACTTTTCCTTTAGCTGTCCGGATGTCTTCCACGACGTCATCTGCCACCATCCAAGCGTTATCCGCTATCTTTTGCATTGAAGGTCTTCCACAGACTATTGTTTCCGACAATGGCCCACAATTCATGTCCGCAGAATTTCAGTGAAACTGCAAGGACAATGGTATTCAACATCTGACGTCCGCGGCGTTTTCGCCACAGTCAGACGGTGGCGCTGAACACCTGCATATACTTTGCTAAGACACTCCTCTATCCTGTTCTACATCTAAATCTACATCCGTACTCCGCAAGCCACCTGACGGTGTGTGGCGGAGGGTACCCTGAGTACCTCTATCGGTTCTCCCTTCTATTCCAGTCTCGTATTGTACGTGGAAAGGAGGATTGTCGGTATGCTTCTGTTTGGGCTCTAATCTCTCTGATTTTATCCTCATGGTCTCTTCGCGAGATATACGTAGGAGGGAGCAATATACTGCTTGACTCTTCGGTGAAGGTATGTTCTCGAAACTTTAACAAAAGCCCGTACCGAGCTACTGAGCGTCTCTCCTGCAGAGTCTTCCACTGGAGTTTATCTATCATCTCCGTAACGCTTTCGCAATTACTAAATGATCCTGTAACGAAGCGCGCTGCTCTCCGTTGGATCTTCTCTATCTCTTCTATCAACCCTACCTGGTGCGGATCCCACACTGCTGAGCAGTATTCAAGCATTGGGCGAACAAGCGTACTGTAACCTACTTCCTTTGTTGTCGATTGCATTTCCTTAGGATTCTTCCAGTGAATCTCAGTCTGGCATCTGCTTTACCGACGAGCAACTTTATATGATCATTCCATTTTAAATCACTCCTAATGCGTACTCCCAGATAATTTATGGAATTAACTGCTTCCAGTTGCTGACCTGCTATTTTGTAGCTAAATGATAAGGGACCTATCTTTCTATGTATTCGCATCACATTACACTTCGCTACATTGAGATTCAATTGCCATTCCGTGCACCATGCGTCAATTCGCTGCAGATCGTCCTGCATTTCAGCACAATTTTCCATTGTTGCAACCTCTCGATACACCACAGCATCATCTGCAAAAAGCCTCAGTGAACTTCCGATGTCATCCACCAGGTCATTTATGTATATTGTGAATAGCAATGACACTCCCCTGCGGCACACCTGAAATCACTCTTACTTCGGAAGACTTCTCTCCATTGAGAATGACATGCTGCGTTCTGTTATCTAGGAACTCCTCAATCCAATCACACAATTGATCTGATAGTCCGTATGCTCTTACTTTGTTCATTAAACGACTGTGGGGAACTGTGTCAAACGCCTTGCGGAAGTCAAGAAACACGGCATCTACCTGTGAACCCGTGTCTAAGGCCCTCTGAGTCTCGTGGACGAATAGCGCGAGCTGGGTTTCACACGATCGTCTTTTTCGAAACCCATGCTGATTCCTACAGAGTAGTATTACCTCTTTCCAATTCATTGTTTGCTGATGATTTCTTTCCTTCTTCGAATCTTTGTCCTTTATCTTTTTGAAATGTTACAGGAAAACAGGTCTTTGCATTGCTCAAATGCCGGTCACTATGGCCTAGCGGTTGTAGGCGCTTCACTCCGGGAGCGCGTGACTGTTACAGTCGCAGGTTCGAATTCCGCCTCGGGTATGGATTTATATGATGTACTTAGGTTAAGTCCCACAGTGTTCAGACCCATTTGAATCATTTTTTCTTTGCTCTAGATATATTTACTCATTTCATTTTCACCTTTTGGAACAACCTGATCTTGCATTATATACTTATATCATTAACAGCGTATAGCTGTCTGCTTCCTACACTCACTGGTTGAGAAATAATTTAAGTTGGTATATACTATATTGCCCTTTGATAAGAACTGATGCTGGCTCTTTCAGTCACAAAGATTCTGGATGCGGCACCCACTCCGGCATTTGTGGACCTTCATATGAATCACTGAAGTGCTTGCATTTCTTGCCACTCTTACAGATTTTGTGAGGTGTTTAAACTAAGATTAAGTCTCCAGTTCGGTGGACCTGTTCCTAATTTTCCTGATTGTTCCTTTTCAGTCTCTTCTCTGGATTTTGTTTTAATTCTTTCTATACTACCTTAGTTCTTGAGGTACAATTTGACTCATGAGGTACAACTTAGTCCTAATAGTCAAAAAACTTTTATACACAATAACGAAAAATTTCATTGGTTGAAAGACTTAAAATTTTCAAATATATAGATGTATGTAAAAAAATAATGTGGAGATACTTTTATTCCTACACATCAACTAAAATTCAAAGTCCCTGTAATAGCAGATTCATATGGCTGCCGGTGAAGCTTAAAAATTACTCTACTCACATGATGTGAAATGTGACTATATATATTTCTGAGGCAAAATTTTTTTTGTCAATGCAAATGGTGAACATATAGTTTTTTAGTATAATTCTTGTCGACGAATATTTCTTTTACAAGATATGTATTTACAATTCTGCAAATTATACATTCCTAAAACACATTTTGTGCATAAATAAATAAGTCAAATGTTAACATCGCACACACAGTTACCTAAACTACGATAAATGGGTCATACTATGCTGCAACATATACATCCAGTCCATTCTCTTCATCTTAGTCAATGAAAGTGCCCCTACCAACTCGCTCTCAGTGTGTGAATAGCGTATGTGACAGTTAGAATCCCATCACCACAAACGACACTTTTATCGTGGTGACTGTAGCACAGTGAGTACCTTGTGTCTTCTTGAGTGAATAATAGTATCCTGTATTGTATGCTGAAGCTGCGGTGGAGCATCTCTAACACTGCTGTACAGACATTACAAAGAGTCTTCGACCAAGAGTGCTCTCGAAGCCGAGTGATTTACACCCGTAGCCCGTTTGTCGGTGGCACCTTTCAGTGTCTGATATGCATATATTTTTGCTTGCAGATATGTAAACACCACGATCGGTGACCTAAGCATCTCGTCTTTCATGTTCTGTGGAACAACACTGTAAGCATTATCAGCTGTATATGACGACGAGTCGAATTTTTCACTGTGGCATCTCGTTACCTCATATGGATTGTACTTCTTAACCCCAAAGATGAAGCAGTCCATATAAAGTAACTTAGGATCACCGAAATGAGATTCTGCAAAATCATTTTGAAAGCTGTACATGTGGAATTAGGAGAGGTCTAGAATGCACATCCCAATACATATATAGGTTTCATGATGTCTATACTGCTACCTTCTCCATCTCCTCAGCAACAAAGCTGACACTGTTGTGACCTGTTTAAAATTTGGTCTGGATCTTCATACGCCCTTCGGTTCTAATACCATTCGGTTATGATCAAATATTCATTACGTTCCCTCATCATCACCATTGTTTTTCTGAAAATTCAGTTATTGGTTAGTAAAAAAGTCTTTCTCAAAGTCATATGTCACAGAATCCTTCAGTGTCGTATTCAAATCAAAATGTTCGTTCAACGAGGGGAATTGCTTTAAGGAGATACTCCATGTGATTCTAACCAGCCTCATCCCAAATCTGAGACACTGCTGGAGATTACAATACTGTATAATACATCTCCGCTTATAAGTTTTCGGATGTGAGATCTGTCTCCATTCCATACCCCACATCATAATCAATCGTCACAAACCGTATTTTTCCACCTAATGACTTGCATTCATCTTCTGGCACCCATCCAAAGTCGCCAATTGACAGCGATTGTTGCATGATGTGTCTATATATATTATTGACATCCCAATATATGATGTAATTCGAGGGATGCGTTGAACTTCTCACTAAACATGGTTATTTCTCTTGGAATGCCTATGGACGTACTGAAAACGTCCACCTTGAGTCAATCGCTCAAAGGAAAAATAAAGTCTGTGAGCTTCGGTCAGTAGTTCACTGCTGTTCTTCGTTTCCTTGAGCATACCGTTTTGCTATTTAGGAAGTAAAATAACTGATGATGGTCGAAGTAGAGAGGATATAAAATGTAGACTGGCAATGGCAAGGAAAGCGTTTCTGAAGAAGAGAAATTTGTTAACATCGAATATAGATTTATGTATCAGGAAGTCGTTTCTGAAAGTATTTGTTTGGAGTGTAGCCATGTATGGAAGTGAAACATGGACGATAACTAGTTTGGACAAGAAGAGAATAGAAGCTTTCGAAATGTGGTGCTACAGAAGAATACTGAAGATAAGGTGGATAGATCACGTAACTAATGAGGAGGTATTGAATAGGATTGGGGAGAAGAGAAGTTTGTGGCACAACTTGACTAGAAGAAGGGATCGGTTGGTAGGACATGTTTTGAGGCATCAAGGGATCACAAATTTAGCATTGGAGGGCAGCATGGAGGGTAAAAATCGTAGAGGGAGACCGAGAGATGAGTACACTAAGCAGATTCAGAACGATGTAGGTTGCAGTAGGTACTGGGAGATGAAGCAGCTTGCACAGGATAGAGTAGCATGGAGAGCTGCATCAAACCAGTCTCAGGACTGAAGACAACAACAACAACAACAACCGTCCCAAGAATAACCAGGTCATGTGTAATGAAAGGAGGGATTCAGAGAGCATGTAGTCATTCATGGACTCTGGAATTTCTAGAAAACATCCCCGGCTAAACGTCCCTCAAACTCAATGTAATGCCGTGCACACTCTCTTAAAGTGGACATGTAGACTTCCTGCCAGCCATTCATAGTATGCTCATACTCTGCATCTGTTTCGGCCTCGCCGGTATTGTTGCTAGACAATGCAGTTATGTTGGATGGCCTGGTTACGATGCGTGGAGATACTCGTATGGAAAAACACCCCTCCTAATCACTAGAACTTTTCCTCGTCTGGGAATGCAGCTCGGGTGATGTGCATGTCCTTCTGAGGCAGAGTTTCGACGAGTTTCTGGGGTGGCGCCAGCATAAGACATAGCGAACCAAGGAAGCGGACCATAAATCTTGGAGTCATTCGTTGATAGAATGAAAGATGTTTCACAACATTCTCAGCCAGGGCACTGTCCATTTCGTTCTCCATACGAAAATAAGCCAAGCTTTCGACATGAATGTGAGCGTTATGACCACTTAAATTACGAAAAGATGGTTAAGTGTCGCACCAATTGATACTTCAAGTTGCCTGCATAATGGGAGGCGACACGGAACTTCCCCATAAGACAGTGGTCCCTACGAGGAGTTTCTGAATTTCTGTCTAATGGCGGCCTACAAATATGCCCGTCAACGGCCTTCATATACAAATGTTCATTCTTCTTCAATCTGGTCACGGGGAAGTTGTGTCTGTAAAGCTTTTCAAGCTCAAGTGAAAGTCTTTCAACCTCATTACGAATCCAAAGCTCAGGACTATAACTAAGATTTGCATCAGTTAAGACCCAAATCGTAGGATGATGGCACTTGGTATGTCGTTGCTTGTGTTATGTGTTTTCGGCGAAGATTATATGTGAGGCCTAATGGTCACCTTCACAGTGGATCACATGAGCGAGGAGACAATCGAAATCGGCGTACACCACAAATGGTTATCGCACCTAACGAATTTCTTTTCCTCGGTAGGCATAATAACACACATCTGGTCCTCGGCACGGCAGTGTACTAGACACTTTGATAATAATGTGTCTGAGGAAAAGGAATTTAGAAATTTAAGAAAATATGATATTTATGCATTTGTTAATAATTTGGGATGAAGTTATTTGGGACATATCATTGATCCAATGGTAATGATAATTGTCTTTCATCTTATTTTCCTCATCTGAGATAAGATGCATATTCACTAGGATCTTACGCTCACTGGATAATTTTTCGAAATGGACGGGCCCGATAATTATATGTTTACCCAGTTTGTTCTGCTCATCTAACTTGCCTTTCTTCAGTATTGCGGTATTCAGTGTAACAGATGTGGGTGTTCCTGAAGTTTGACAGAGTATTCGATACTATGACAGTTATAACACTTATGAACGTCAGTACCTGTGCCATATCGAGAAATGCGCTAGGGATTGTGTTTAATAATTATGTGGGAAGCCATTAGTGAAGACGCAAAAACAAGCCTAGACAGTTTAATTTTTGACGTTAATACTTCCCTTCTTATCAGTTGCATCCTTAGGAAGCATGATATAGGGGGACGCGTCATTTACTGGATCATAGACACTCATAGTGATGTCAAGCTGCAGCATTTGGCTGAGTAGCTAATCCTCTAACTTCAATCTCGGAAAACTGGACCAGTCTAACACTGAAGGTGAACTCACGATATTATTCGGCGGTTGATGTGCCTCGCCATTTTTACCCAAAGGTAGTGAATGCTTGTCTCTTCAGTGCCAGAGACTTTTTTTTGCGGGGGGGGGGGGGGGGGGGGCACAAAACTACGAGGTGCAAAATTTCGATGCTGAACACATCGCTGGATTTAATACCACTGCTGATTATCAACCTTGGCGAGCTCTGTTTCCAGAACGGAAGGCAAAATTTTAGTAACATTATAGGATCGCGGTATCCTGGTGGATTCTCCATCCTAGCGAATCATATCATCAGTAACGAAGAGGTACTGCGTCCATATTTTGTCGCAGGGTCATATTTTCTCCCCTGGTTTTTACCGCCGGCTGAGAGCTGCGCCCTGCTCCTGACAGGAGGATAAAGTAGTGCATGAACTACAGCTGAGCTGGTGCTGGTAGTGTGCCACTGCAACGGCTACTATAGGAATTTGCTGTTTCAAACTCTGAGGTTGGTAGGTCTGTAGTTTATTTTCATGCAAAAGTTGCTTCTGGTTTCTGCCGTAAAGTTTAAAATTGACTTATATCAATGGCTACAGAAAAAGTCATTTGTTTTTTAAAGTCGATATGTATACGATTTCCCTCAATTCTCTGTCTGGAGCGGAGCCTGAGAGTAAGTTGACACTTCCCGACAGATTGAAACTTTTTGACCGAACTTTATCCTGGGATTTTTCCCTCTCGTCAGGTAAGAACTTTTCTTGTGCTGAAACAGATGAATGACAATCCTGCACAAATTTTGAGGCTAAACATAAGCACTGTGAATACATCCTTCAAATTGTTATATTAAACTCCGACATAATTTTAAAAAATCGAATATAGAAGCTTGCTAAATGGAGGCTATACATCAGTGTATATTTGTAACCAAAATAGTGTATCTTAATCTACATAAATCTCGTTTAACTTCAACTTACAGACCTGACCTATGTCGTATTTGGAGTGCTGTCTGAAATGCATCTGAATGAAAATTAGAGAAATTAAGCAGCAGAATTGAAACGATTGTCGCAAAGTACTTGTTATTGCTAAAATAAGAATTTCACATGTGTGACAAGAGAGTGAACAGAAGGTATTTTTGTTAATGACATAAATTATTTGTCAAATTGGGTCAGCATTGGCCGTAATATTGATGATTTATTGACAGTAAAATCAGTTTTCAGCCACATAGTGATCATCTCCAGTGCTGTAGTGTATATATTAAACTGACCTTTCTTCTAATATCACGTATGTGATCTTTGTGCACACAGCATTCTATGGAGTCATGAATCAATAAACCATATGTTCAATTTTGGCTTACGTGAAAGATATTTGACCAAATAATTCTTAAGTTAGCTGTAGGCGCAATATAAGAGCACGTGAAATGCAAATGCTACAGTTTTCTAAGCATTTACTGGAAAAACCATAGTTTCACTAAACCAGTCTTTGTCTCCATATATGTGCCTGTAGATAGTTACACTGAGTAAGGTGATACAATGATTAGCACATAGCACTCGCATTATGGAAGAGGATGGTTCAATGGTTCAACGCTGCGTCCGGCCATCCACATTCATGTTTTCCGTGAGTTCTCAAAATCGCTCCTTGCTGATGCCGTTTTGATTCCTTTGAAAGGGCACTGACCCAGGAAACAATCCGTCTTTAATGACGTCGACGGCATGTTAAAACATTCTCTCGAGTCCTCCCTTTCCTTCATAACGTTATTATTTTATTCTATTTTGTAATTTTATGTGATTTTCCGTACTGTTTTGTTCAATCACGCAGTTATGTTACATGCCTGGGTATGGAACGTTCATCATTATTTACAGTTTTTAATATGTCTGCAAAATCATACCCCCAGAAAGGGATTTGTCAAAGGTACGGAAACACCGCAAGAATTGCGTTATTTGACATGAATGTAGGTGGTACCCAAGACTGCAATTTGCGCTGTTGTAGGTATTGGACAACTAATGGCAAGTGCATAGTGTTCTGAATACGAAGCAAGTGGCAGTCGTGGTATGTATTTCTGAGTGCATTATGTCAGAGCTAAGTGAATTTTGAAAGTAGGAAACATGTTGGTGACCGTAAAGTCGGTACCTCCAAGAACTAAACCGCATGCAGGGAAAGTGGAAAAATATCAAGCGCTATATCATAACGCGGACGAAAGATTGTGTTGAATGATAGTGACTGACGGTGACTGAAGAGAATTGTAATGAAAAATGCGAACGACAGCTGCGAAAGTCCCTGCAAAACTTAACTGTCGCACTTGCGAACCCAGTCAAGCACTACAACTACACGACGGAGTCTCATGAGCAGGGCACTCCAGGCAGATCTGGAACCAATGATCAGAGATGCAAATGCACGTGGTGCGGAAGCAAGTAGACTTTGAGTATGGAGAAGTGGAGTACAATCATTTGGTTCGATGAGTCTTGTTTCACGTTGTTTCCAACTTCCGGCCGAGTATACGTCGCAGGAGTGGAACATGACGGGGTTCTGTGTGATTTGGTTAGCCATGTGGTGGTATTCTATTGGCACCATAGGCACTCTGCAATGTTATTCTGTTGCAAACGATTATGTAAACATATTGCTCACATCGCCCAGGACTATTTTTGTAAGTACTAGGATGAGCTTTTACAACTTACCTGGTCACCACAGACGCCAGATATTAATGGTCTGGAGCCTCTGTGGTCTACTTTGGAGCCAACGGAGTGTGATCGCTGTCCACCTCCAGCATCGTAACCTGAGTATGCCACTATTTTGAAGGAATGAAGGTGTAAGATTCCCTTGCTAACCATTCAGAAGCTGTTCTAAATGGCAACGTGTTTCCTACACCGTATTACGTCTGGTAATGTGTTGTGTTTTGGTGTTTATATGTTTTTCGACCACCTCAAATTGTGCTGTGATTGCCCACATCAGGTTCTCAGACAATATTGCAAGCTCCAGTATTGCTACGACATATAGTCGGCAGATTGCTCTGTATCAGTATCCTAGGAAAAATGTCTGGACCCAAAGGCATTGTGTTCAGAGTCAGGAAAAATTTCCGTCCCCGCAGTCTAACGTGGTCGACACTTGTAATACTTATGGTGGTCCTCATAATGAATCAGACAGTCTGTCTCACTCAGTCTTCGATGATAATAGTTTTCTTGCACAGATCTGCAAGTGCCATAATCACTTAAATATTATACTACTCTCCGCATAAAACAGAGATGAGTACTCTCACTGTGTATAGCTCATTAAGAGTCTGATAGCTTTCGGCGAGACAGTGTAGCCAAATAATTTTGATTTAAGTGGACGAAGTCTTCACCTAACCATTCTCCCTAACTTGTGACCGCCTTGTGTGAAGATATCTGATGCCATTGGATGCATAGGAGTGCGTTGCATTAAACGTTGAAAGACTCTTGCTGAGGGTTATCTCAATGTGTTCTCTCCTATGTAGGTTTACTATGTATTAGATGCTGACACATCTGTAAAATTTGCATCCCAGATTGATATACATATTTGGCCATAAATGTAAAGGTAAAAACTTTTGGATAATGTTTTTTGTGATGCTTCTCGCATTTTCCCTGAGAGTATTGCTTGTTTGATGTAGGAATATTGTAATAGAATGCTGGTACGGCTTTCACAGTCTCTGTTTTCTGCGAAGTTTGGAATGTAGAAGAGGATGTTATCCTAGAGTTCACCTGTGACGGCGGGTATTTGTCTTGCTTGCACAGCTCAGTCGGTAGAACTTTTTACTGCGGCAGCAGAAGACACCAGCTTCGTGTCCCGATTCGGCACATTTTTAATTTGCAGAAAATTAGGGATCTTTCTCGGAAGGCTTTCAACTTATCTGTGATTTGAACACAAAAAGCTGGTAAATGGTGAATATACACTCCTGGAAATTGAAATAAGAACACCGTTTATTCATTGTCCCAGGAAGGGGAAACTTTATTGACACATTCCTGGGGTCAGATACATCACATGATCACACTGACAGAACCACAGGCACATAGACAAAGGCAACAGAGCATGCACAATGTCGGCACTAGTACAGTGTATATCCACCTTTCGCAGCAATGCAGGCTGCTATTCTCCCATGGAGACGATCGAACAGATGCTGGATGTAGTCCTGTGGAACGGCTTGCCATGCCATTTCCACCTGGTGCCTCAGTTGGACCAGCGTTCGTGCTGGACGTGCAGACCGCGTGAGACGACGCTTCATCCAGTCACAAACATGCTCAATGGGGGACAGATCCGGAGATCTTGCTAGCCAGGGTAGTTGACTTACACATTCTAGAGCACGTTGGGTGGCACGGGATACATGCGGATTTGCATTGTCCTGTTGGAACAGCAAGTTCCCTTGCCGGTCTAGGAATGGTAGAACGATGGGTTCGATGACGGTTTGGATGTACCGTGCACTATTCAGTGTCCCCTCGACGATCACCAGAGGTGTACGGCCAGTGTAGGAGATCGCTCCCCACACCATGATGCCGGGTGTTGGCCCTGTGTGCCTCGGTCGTATGCAGTCCTGATTGTGGCGCTCACCTGCACGGTGCCAAACACGCATACGACCATCATTGGCACCAAGGCAGAAGCGACTCTCATCGCTGAAGACGACACGTCTCCATTCGTCCCTCCATTCACGCCTGTCGCGACACCACTGGAGTCGGGCTCCACGATGTTGGGGCGTGAGCGGAAGACGGCCTAACGGTGTGCGGGACCGTAGCCCAGCTTCATGGAGACGGTTGCGAATGGTCCTCGCCGATACCCCAGGAGCAACTGTGTCCCTAATTTGCTGGGAAGTGGCGGTGCGGTCGCCTACGGCACTGCGTAGGATCCTACGGTCTTCGCGTCCATCCGTCCGTCGCTGCGGTCCGGTCCCAGGTCGACGGGCACGTGCACCTTCCGCCGACCACTGGCGACTACATCGATGTACTGTGGAGACCTCACGCCCCACGTGTTGAGCAATTCGGCGGTACGTCCACCCGGCCTCCCGCAAGCCCACTATACGCCCAAGCTCAAAGTCCGTCAACTGCACATACGGTTCACGTCCACGCTGTCGTGGCATGCTACCAGTGTTAAAGACTGCGATGGAGCTCCGTATGCCACGGCAAACTGGCTGACACTGACGGCGGCGGTACACAAATGCTGCGCAGCTAGCGCCATTCGACGGCCAACACCGCGGTTCCTGTTGTGTCCGCTGTGCCGTGCGTGTGATCATTGCTTGTACAGCCATCTCGCAGTGTCCGGAGCAAGTATGGTGGGTCTGACACACCGGTGTCAATGTGTTCTTTTTTCCATTTCCAGGAGTGTATATTCTTCTAAAAAGACATCCTACCCCTAGGTGGAGGTTTTCAGAAAATCTCTCTAGAAGACCAATCATAGGTTCATGAAAGAAATTACGCTTATGGTTCATGCAATTCTAAAAGTTTTACCACATTATAGTAACTAAAATCCGAGGAGAAATTTTAATGTAATGAGACAAGGCTTTCACTCACTTAGCAGAAATCTGCATGAGTTATTGTTGCTAAATGCGATATACAATTCCATAAGTTTTGGTCTGGGATTTTCAGTGTAATTACTGCACTTGTACCTATGCAGGTAGAAAATATGTGTGGCAATAGCTTTAGTTTTAGAGGACAGGTGCCAAATATGTTACTTGGTGTTGCTGCTCCTCTTTCGATTGATGTCTGCTCCATTGGCCAAAGAGAATTTCGTTGCCTGTTATTTGTGTATATTATTGGCTTCACATCCGCCTCGATAGATGGGTGGATAGCCGTCACGGTAACTCAGCGTGTTCGGTCAGAGGGTTATCTAGCCCCTGCAATAAAAAAAAACTGAATTGATGGAGCAAAGATTATCGTGAACAAACGAACAAACGAACAATAACGAGAAAAAATAGGGAAGAAAGAGGTGAGCGCCACAGAATGTCATGCAAAGCGACCCGGTATCGATTCCCGGTTGAGTCGGAGATCTCAGCTCAGGGACTGGGTGTTGTGTTGTCTTCATCGTCATATTATCCCCATCGAAACGCAAGTCGCCGAAGTGGCGTCAACTAAAAACACTTGCACCAGGCGACCGGTCTACCCGACGGGAAACCCTAGCCACACGACGATTCATTTTTCATTCGCATTACGAGGGATAGGGAGAAAGAGGCCACTGTGTTTCTCTTCGAAAAACGCAGTTGATAGACATGCAGTCCAGATGTGATTGGTAGAGTGCTTCAAAGATTCGAAGGATGTTACACTGTACCAGTAAGTACTGTTTAAGCGACAGAGGGCTGCAGTCGAGCAGCAGCAACACAGATAAAAGTGAGCGGCTATCACACCTTTCAATCCAGAGACTTCTCAAGGGCAGATTTTTTTTTCCAATGAGGAATTGTTTGACACAACTGAAGTCGCAAATGGAGGTGGTTTCAAATGGAGGTGGTTTGGAGTTAGTGGACTGTATACCACAGGGCATCTGGCACGGAGCTGTCCTTGAAGTAACCGATTTCTAACAACTCATTGTGTCGTTGTGGTACCATCTGCTACTCTTACTGCTGCTGTTGATGAAGTATCATATGCCAGTACTATACGTTCAATACGATGTTCTTTTCAGTATCGCCACGTGGCCGTCCGGAGCTCGGTCTTCTAACGACTGCACATTGTTGGGAGCGCCGTTGCCAGCAATAATGTAAAGCTACATCAGTTCTTTCTGCAGTATCGCAGAAGGGACATTCATTTTCTCGTAGCCATATTACACCACCTCCTTCAAACTCAATGCCGTCATTGTCGCCTCAGTACGTCAAATCTCAAATGTAACTAACGCTCACAAAAGTTACCGTATGTATTAAATCAAATCCGAATCGCACATTCATTGAGGAGTTACTAGCGCCACTCTTATCCGACTGGGTTGGCTGCTTTGTGGGGTTATAGGGACGAGACTACAAAGGCCATCGATCTCTATCTGACTGGGGCAGAATTTGAATTGTCTTTATCTCGCAGATGTAGAAACACGCCTATCAACTTTCGTTCATTTCACACAACTTCTTCTTGGTGCTGTTAATTTTTTTGCCGTCATGTAGATCTCCCTCAATAATCCGTTCACCACATAATAAAGCGTAGTGCAGGGGACATCAGGGGCCCCATGAACTGTCACGCACCTTCACCATGTTTACCACTGTCAGTACCATCCGTGAACGATGCGAGTTAATAACAGCTATTGCCATTGTCTCCTTATCACTTCACGACATTGTGTAAGATGAAGCCTTATGTTAATTGACTCTTGTAGCAACGTGAGTTCTGGAGCTTCAATAGTAAATTACTACGTGATTCTAGACTATTGTGTAGAGAGAGTCACTGGAGATTGATTCGCACTTTCGTCTCTCTTACTAAACGGAGATGTTCTGTTTAGCATCTTCTGAATTCCGGTGACTAACGAGCTGTACTATGGAGTCTGTCGAATCATTGTTTTGTGAACCACTGAGGTTATCTACATACTTACCACGATTCTACTAATGAATTGTAGCCGGGCCTCTTCATTTGCTGTTACTACGTTTCTGTCGTAGTTCGTTTTTAGGCGGCTGCGTATTGTTACTCCTAGATACTTCACTGATGTTATTGTTTCCAGTTGTTTGTAACCAGTTTTGAAATGAAACGGTGACAGATCTAGCCGACGGTTCCTGCCAATGCCCTACTCATGTTTAGGGTCAACTGCCAGGGCCTGCTAAAACCTTCACTCTCCAGAAACTTTCATGCTTTTCTCTACAGTTTTCTGGAGTTGAAAATTTCCTGCAGATGACGCTACTATCTGGGAACAACCACATGATTATTACGAACTTATCCACAAGACAAAATGCAGGTTGTCTGTTCTAAGAGGAATCATGCACATATATTCTGGTGTCTCAGCACATACACACAATTTCCTATTTGCAAAGTGTAGCTGGAATCATCCCGAACAAATAGTACTCATAACGTGTGCGACACCCAGTGTTGACGGAAAGTGTCAGTTTGTTTCCTGTTACAAACAAAATGATTTCAAAGCGGAATTTTATGTCCTCTTTCGCTTGAGGGATCTCAGCTCAGTCTAGTCTGATATTCGTTTGACAATAAGGTGACAAAAGACATGGACTAGCGATATAGGCACATACAGAAGGCGGTAGCATTGCATACACGATGTAGAAAGGGGCAGAGTATTGACAAAGCTTTCAATTGTTCTTAGTTGATGCATGTGAAACGATTCCCGATGTGGTTACGGCCACATGTCGGGAATCAACAGACTCTGAACTCGGAAAGATAGTAGCAGTTAGAAACATGGGCCACTCCATTTGGAAAATCGTTAGGGAATTTAGTATTCAGACTTCTAAAATGTTATGAATGTGCCAAGAACACCATATTTCAGGCATTATCTCTCACCACGGATATCGTAGTGGCCGGAGGCCTTCACTTAACGACAGATAGCAGCGACGATTACACAGTGTATATCAGTACTAACAGGAAAGCAATACTGTGTGAAATAATCACAGAAGTCATTTTGGGACGTACGATGAACGTATCCGTAAGGACATAACGGTGAAATGAGCCGTTGATGGCCCCGCAAGTGCCTTTGCCAACAGAAGGGCGTTGAAAGTTCCAGTCAGATTAATACTGTGTGCTCGACGGAGACTCGAACTCGGGACCTTTGCCTTTCGCGTGCAAGTGCTCTACCATCTGAGCTACCGAAGCACGACTCACGCCCGGTACTCATTCTGGAAACATCCCCCAGGCTGTGGCTAAGCCATGTCTCTGCAGTATCCTTTCTTTCAGGAGTGCTAGTTCTGCAAGGTTCGCAGGAGAGTTTCTGTAAAGTTTGGAAAGTAGGAGACGAGGTACTGGCAGAAGTAAAGCTGTGAGTACCGGGCGTGACTCGTGCTTCGGTAGCTCAGATGGTATAGCACTTGCCCACGAAAGGCAATGGTCCCGAGATCGAGTCTCGGTCGGGTACACAGTTTTAATCTGCCAGGAAGTTTCATATCAGCGCACACTCCGCTGTAGAGTGAAAATCTCATTCTGGAAGTACGGCGTTATTTACAGCGCCTCTCCTGGGTTCGGAAGTATATCGGTTGGAACCAAGATGGCTGGAGCGCTGGGCACAGATCGTATCATCCCGTTGGATACACGACGAGGGCCGGTGTGCCGAACAGCCGGGGTGTCGTTTTTAGGCAGTTTTCCACATCCCACTAGGTGAATACTGGGCTGGTCCCACGTTCCCCCTCAGTTACACGACTCGCAGACATTTGATAACGTTCGCACTATTTCATGGCTCACACTATACGTAGACAGCTGGTGAACACTGTGGGGTGCCAACAGATAGGACATCAGGCCACCCCCTAACACCGCCAAACCCATAGTGACAGGCCCAACACCTCGTTGCAGTGGGACAAAGGCCCTAAAAAAATTATGATGACATTGAAATATTTGCGATTTATGATGGACCCCTGGGCATTACAAAACGCCTGACATGGTTGTTAACAAGATGTGTTAGCAGCCCAGGCAGCAGTGCGTGCTCTATAACGGCCTCCCAAGCTTGCCACAAAGTTGTTAAAGAGTTCTTGTTGTAGGGAGTTTCGTTCTTACACTAGCGCGACGGACAATTGTTGACTGGTCGTTGGTATATGTGGACGTGCGGCAGTCCAACTACCCATCGTATCAGACATGTGCTCCATGGACTTGAAATCGGTTGAACGGGTATGCCAGTCCATCTGCCGAGTATTCTCTCGTTCCAAGTCGCTTTCTCTTTTCACCATCGCATACTGTGTCATAGGTATGCAGGTGTCAACAGAAACAACTTAAGAGCCGTCTGGCATAGAGACCAGTCGTATGCAGTCGATGTACAACCATGGGGAGTGAGATTTCCCTTTCCGTCTTGTTAAATGTGAATGTTGTTTAACTGCTGTCTGACGTGTAATCCTCCTTGTGTTTGTCTGGGACGTGATAAATGTTTCAATTCAAAATACTAGTACTTGCTTATTTTTTCTATTCCAAATATAAAAACAAACCGGTTTTAAATAAGAGTATTTCAACACAAAATGCGAAAGACGTATTTTAAAATCCCTTTTCCAAATAAAATACCTCTAGTTACTGAACAATTTACATGACAATTATTTCACTAATGTTCCACTTAAGTGGCCACATTATTACTGTGCCAAAGGAAAACGCTCGTTAGACAGGAGCAGAACTTGGTAAAGAAGTATTACGTTCAAGGAATAATATTTTTACAGATCGATATCCCTTCAAGAAATCTGAATTATTATCGTTTGTTTTTTTTTAAATATCGCAATGGTTCCATATCTACTGTAGTGTTGCCTAAGAATAATCAGAATGTCCAATAAACATACAAAAATATCCAACCCACTTTTTATCAGAATATTGGAAGTCTTACCCATCTTCTTCGTCTTCTTTCATTTTCCGCACTTCTGGAATAGGTCTTCAACGTATTGTCTAATAGCTTTCGGGACCCATTTTAGTTATAAAGAACTATAAGCTGTGAATGATGATATGACATCTTTTGCTCTTGGATCCTCCAATTTACAGAATTTCACAAAACACTAATTAAGACTTCCTTTAATAACCTCTTACTGTGCATCACAGTACATAGGTTTATCCATTTGCAAATTGCTTAGAATTCTTTGCATTCGCATTGGTTCTGGGTGAAGACACCCATAGTAGGTACTCTGTCCCTTTCTAAACCTGCAGTGCTGTCAGAAATAGGTTTTGATAAGCTTTTCTATTCATTAGGAGATTGTACTTCAGTTTCATTTAAAGCTGCTAATAAGTTTCGTTAAGGATGTGTTGGACTCGGATAAATAGAGCATTCTCCAGTTCATTCTAAATAGATTTCATAAGCTTTAGTAAACTTTGAATGCAGATTTCAAAGTGCGTGACATTATGAAGAGACTGCATCGTTAACGTTTTTGTATGAATTGCTTTGTGATCTGACCTTATACACATATCTTGAGGTTATTGTATGTAATGTGTGTGACCCCTCTCTCTCTCTCTCTCTCTCTCTCTCTCTCTCTCTCTCTCTCTCTCTTTCATTCAGTCCCTCTGTTGTTATGAGATGATTTCATTATGACTTAAATTAAACAATCAATAATGGTAAAACACAACGTTTTCTCGATTCTTACTACATTTTCTAATAGATAGGATCATGGTCATATTAATTTGACAGGAAAATTTTTAGTGCTTATTGCGACATCTGCATCCGTCGTGCAATTTCTTTTGATTAAAAAAATGGCTTATAAAATGAATGAAAACAGTGAAGTATGACATTAAAAATTCGAGAAAACGTTTTGCATTTTACAATAACAAAATATTTATATTATAAGTATGTCAGACGAAATAGAAAACGCTTCTGGAAAAAGAAATTCAAATGCAAAATAAAAATAGCTATTTCGCCTTTTTATTTGCACTTAAAACATATGTATTTCATATAATTCATATTTCCGGATCTTGTTGATACAAGGTAGCCGTTGTCTGTTGTTGTAATTGAGCCTGGTCGGTCATTCCCACTCCTTCGAACCGGGATGCCTTTGATTCGCGAGGCTTCTCATATACATAAGGCACTGCTCTGAGTAATACAAAACTCCTGGGTTATATTCGTCACGTTCGTCTTTTTCCCAGTTTCACGATGATTCTTCCCAGTGTCGTAGAAATATTGTCTCCGGGTCATGTTGTAGGGACTAACGCCGCTATAGGGTACCGTAACTGCTCGCTAATGGGTCCACACTGTCCAGCCCCGTTCCTTCAGCAGCATCATTTTCCGGGGCCAGCCCTATATGGCTGTACAATTACTCTGACTTCACGTCATGTGAACTCTAACTTTCTCTACACGACTGAGAGACTTCTGGCAAAAGACCCCCCACACTACCATCCATTTGCACAGAGTAGGTAATATGGTATATCACTTTATCTACTTCGCCCCTAAATTTTGCAGAGCAGTGTATACCCATGTTAATCGGTTGGAGTCCAAAAACTCACTCTTGAAGTTCTCCCGAAGCGACGTTCAGTCTTTTCCGGAAATAATTATTCTATAACTACACTTTATTCCTTTCTTTATTTGATCGTAACTACCTTCTAGAACGAATCCCCAATATAAAGTACTCTTGCCCGAAGGAAATGTATGAAGCATGTGTTCTAGTATGCACAAATGCATGACAGTTACATTTATTAAATGAAAAATCATTCGGTTGCTAACAACTACGCGACAGTTATCAAAATTAGGTGGTGTGCAACATATTATGTCATGGAACATTCCTTACATATTTGTCATGAATATATGTAGGAGCAACAAGTGTAATCTATATCGTGAGACAGCTTCGAACATCCACCCTGAATAAAACCAATGAGAGTCCTTAAAAATCATCTGTAAGTCATAGTGAAAACCCGTTACATGTAGTGTATCTAAACACAAAACTGCAAAACCTATATTACGTCTTGAAGCAAACACAAAGAGCACACTCATTTTAAAGTTTATATTCAGTCTTAATGCCGCGAGACTGCAATCTCACACTGTGATTTAAAAGTAACACACAGCTACGTAACTTACGAAATATTGAGGAATCTGCCCAAATAACGTCAGAGGAATAAGTAAGGTACCTTGTTTCTGAAGACAGTAGACATTTCAGGAGGCAATAATCAATAATAAATAGCGCAATTCAATTACAAATTTAGAATTTTTTTTCCGCCGCCCACGAAGCCGAGCGGTTCTAGGCGCTTCAGTGCGGAACCGCGCTGCTTCTACGGCCGCAGGTTCGAATCCTGCATCGGGCATGTATGTGTGTAATGTCCTTAGGTTAGTTAGGTTTAGGCAGTTCTAAGTTTAGTGGACTGATGACCTCATTTGTTAGGTCCCATAGTGCTTAAAGCCATTTGAACATTTTTTTCCTTGGAAGACTTCCATGTAAGCACATTTATGCGTCTTTCACACAATATTGTAAAAGTTACTTTAGGAGTACTATATGAAATACGAAAGTTGTGATGTACACAAAAATTTTGTGTTCCAAATTACACTGATTTTGCTACCAATGGTCTTCTACCAAAACCAAAAAATTCTTAGGTGGACGAAATAAAGGCACATTACCTACATGTAGCTGGAACGGTTTACTTACACATGGAAATGAGTATATTCAGAGGAGGAAAATTTCGTATTTAATATTTACATGATCCAGAAAGCTGAGTTAATGGTATTTGCCCAAGAGTAGATGTAAGTGTGAAGCTAATTATCAGAGGTCCCCCACAAGCTGTAGGAAAATTTGCTGCACTACGATTATTGAGTGCTTATAACGGACCACGCATTTATTGGACAGGATATCATCATTATCATCATTCAAACTGCCTGTTGGTAATAATTAAAACAAACATTCTTTATACTGCTGTAATTGATAAATCTAAAGCTTGGACTATGAGTTTTCACCTCCACAGAGCAGGTCCGACATTGTGCGAGAACAAAGTCTTTCGCGACGGCACTTATATGTAAAACATTCTCGGTTTTCTTGCAGCGTCAATTCGGGATAAAATCTTGAGCTTCCGACGATAGCCTCCATAGTCATGAGAGTACCACCTGACTATCTTCTCTCCCCTATTCTTTCCTTTATTGAATTTCGATTCCCCCCAAATGCGGTGGGCTGACAGCAGCTTAGTATGCCGCTCTTCATCCACAGATTTTTTTAAAAACGTAAGAAGATAAGAAGAATAAAAGCAGGCGATAAAACGGTGACTTAAATTGTAACACACGAATCAGACAAGTAACATAGTAGACACACTATTAAAAAATCATGGCGACAGTCTGGTTTCTGTTCGCGAGAGATAAAAAAAACACACCCAGCGACTGTATGATGTCCGTTCGCAACACTTCCCAAAAGACACAAAACACTGAACACTCACTGTAAAACACTGCACGAAAATGTCGGCACAAAGACGACATTCCCTAGCCAAGAGCAGATTGTGGGGGGGGGGGGGGGGGGACCTGGACAGATGAGGGGGAAAACAAAGAGGGAGGAGTGGCAAAAAACAAAAAGGGGGGGGGGGAGCCAAAGGAGGGAATGGACTCATAAGGGGGAAGAGGGGCAGGGCAGACGGAATGGGAAAAGGCAGAGGAGGGAAATGCAAAAGGACTCAGGGGAGAGAAGAGGGACAGAGAGGAGGTAGGTGGGGAATAAGGAGGATGGAAGGGGGAGAGAAGGAGCCCGTGAAAACGACAGAGGAAAGGAGGGGGAGTGAGGATCAGAGTTGATAGGAGGAATAGATAGAGGGAGAGAGGACATCATCTGGGAGGGGGAGTTCTTGGAAGCCACCTTGGGAAACGAGATGAAGGGTGTAGAGATGGAGGAGAGTGGGGACACATCAGTAAAGGCGTGGCATGGGGCGGGAATGGGAAGAGGAGAGGAGAAACCAGGGGGTGAGGGGGATCAAGGCGGCAGGAGGTGTAGAGGATGCGGATTTGTTCGAGGAATAGGAGTAGATGGGGAAAGAAAAGAGGTCTTAGAGGATCCGCGTGGGGGACGGAAGGTGTATACGGAAGGCGAGGCGGAGTGCATGACGCTCAAGGATCTAGAGGGACATACAATTTGGGGGGGGGGGGGGGGTGTCAGATATCTTCACTGCTGCTGTGGTGGTCTTATACAGCCTGTGGACGGCTTATGATTGGTCGGCTTGTGATTGGTCGGCGATTGCATACTGCTGTCACAGATGGTGTCTACTGGTGGCGCCACCACTTCCCTGCCTCTCTGCATCGAGCGCTCGTTTCCATGCACTGCTCACATAATATCCACTATCACGGTTGTAGTTCTTCTCGCTCATTCTTCTTTCAACAGCCTCCTCAATCACTGTATGTGGAGGCATAGGACGAAATTTTTATTTCATCGAACAATTTCTAATATTTGTTAGTGAGGCTTTGCCCTGTAATTGCCGATTTCTCTAGTTCTCTATTTTCAATGTGCCGTTGGTGTTCTGAACAGCGGTCGTAAACGGTACGAATGGTTTGACCTTTATAGCTGCTTCCACACTCACAGGGGCATTATACATTCCTTGGACCCTGAGGCCGAGACTGACCTTAACAAGGCGCATGATCTCCTTAATTTTCTAAGGAGGACGAAAAATCGGTCATATACCCCGTCTACACACGACTTGTCCTATGTTGCCGGGTACTGCGCAGCAAAAAGGAAGAACCGCAATCGATGGTTCATCCTGTGGCTTAGCAGCATTTCCACGTTTCCTTTTCTTGGAGAAGGCTGCCCTTATATCGCGTTCACCATAGGCACTATTTCGGAACACGTAACTCAGATGGTTAATTTCGGACTTCAAGTGGTCCTAGTCACAACCAGTTTTTGCTCTATATGTCAACGCGTTCAAAACGGTTCTCTTCTGAACAGGAGCCTGGAAACTCTGTGCATTAATATATAAATCGGTGTGCATAGACTTGAGGTACACAGAATGGCCGAGACGCCCGTCCGCCTGTCGTTGTACTGAAACGTCTAGGAATGTAACCCTTCTTCCTTCTCGACCTCGACCGTGAACCGGATGTTCGGATGTGTGCTGTTAGTGTGTTCCATGAAGTGGACGACACTTTGTAAATAATAGGGGATCTTTTTCCGCCTGAATCTGTAAAGTTGTTCAGACATGTGATGACTACCACCGGCTTCTTGTATGGTAGTAAATTTTATGAAATGACGGTTGCTATCGCAATGGGCTCTCCATTGTCTCCATCACTGGCTAATTTTTTCACGGAGAATTTTGAGGAAAGTGAATTAAATTCGGCTCCCCTCCGCCCATCCTTTTATCGTTATGTTGACGATACATTTACGGTCTAGCCACACAGCGCAGAAGCTATCGAACAATTCATTGACACTAATTGCACCAGATAGTATAGTGTCTATCATTAAGTCTTTTAAATCTCTTAAATGCGAGTTATCTTGAAATTATCATGGTTTTATGGAGTCAGGTTCACATATACGTGATATGGCGTTTACTGTACATTTATTCATAACCGAAAACATAATGCACAGCACCCAGACTTTCCCGCCCAGTTAGTCGAGCGGTGTAACTCACGGCTTTCCTGAGCGTATAGGAGCGCCTGGTCCCCGGCACGAATCCTAGGTCCGGTGAACCAGCCAGTCTGTGGATGGTTTTTAGGCGAGTTTCCATCTGTCTCTGCGAATGCGGCATGGTACCCCTTATTCCTCCTCAGCAACACTATGTCGGCAATTGCTTCGCAACTTTTCCACAAGTTTTCCATGTATGCGTACACCACCATTACTCCACCACGCAAACGTAGAGGATACACTCGTCTGGTGTGAGACGTTCCCTGGGAGGGGGGAGGAGGGGGAGGGTCCACCGGGGGCCGGAACGCACAATAACCCTGGGTTCGGTGTGGGGCGGCGGAGGGTTGAAGTGAACTGCGGTAGTCGTCGTGGGGTTGCGGACCACTGCGGCTGCCGCGGGGACGGAGCCTCTCCGTCGTTTCTAGGGCCCCGGTTAAGTAGTAGCTCATGGAAATTTAGATTATACTATCTCTGGCCAGCAGGTAACTGACCACCATACGTGAAGTTTGCGCAAATTTAGTTCACTAAAACATAAATGCTTTATTCTGCTAATATAAGAATCTGTTACAAGTTTAAATAAGGTCATATATAACAATTGTGGTTAATGCTGATCGCACAAAGATTAGTTA
Source organism: Schistocerca gregaria (assembly GCF_023897955.1). Classification (NCBI taxonomy): domain Eukaryota; kingdom Metazoa; phylum Arthropoda; class Insecta; order Orthoptera; family Acrididae; genus Schistocerca; species Schistocerca gregaria. The sequence continues at coordinate 171,225,801 of NC_064926.1, read as the reverse complement.
CAATTGTACTAGCGCAGGGTAGTCCATGAACCATGGACCTTGCCGTTGGTGGGGAGGCTTGCGTGCCTCAACGATACAGATAGCCTTACCGTTGGTGCAACCATAACGGAGGGGTATCTGTTGAGAGGCCAGACAAACATGTGGTTCCTGAAGAGGGGCAGCAGCCTTTTCATCAGTTGCAGGGGCAACAGTCTGGATTATTGACTGATCTGCCCTTGTAACACTAACCAAAATGGTCTTGCTGCTCTGATACTGCGAATGGCTGAAAGCAAGGGGAAACTACAGCCGTAATATTTCCCGAGGGCATTCAGCTTTACTGTATAATTAAATGATGATGACGTCCTCTTGGGTAAAATTTTCCGGAGGTAAAATAGTCCCCCATTCGGATCTCCGGGCTGGGACTACTTAAGAGGACGTCATTATCAGGAGGAAGAAAACTGGCGTTCTACGGATCGGTGCGTGGAATGTCAGATCCCTTAAACAGGCAGGTAGGTTAGACAATTTAAAAAGGGAAATGGATAGGTTAAAGTTAGATATAGTGGGAATTAGTGAAGTTCGGTGGAAGGAGTAACAAGACTTTTGGTCAGGTGAATACAGGGTTATAAATATAGAATCAAATAAGGGTAATGCAGGTGTAGGTTTAATAATGAATAAAAAAACAGGAGTATGGGTAAACTACTACAAACAGCATAGTGAACACACTATTGTGGCCAAGATACACACAAAGCCCACGAGTACTACAGTAGTACAAGTTTATATGCCAACTAGCTCTCCAGGTGACGAAGAAATTGATGAAATGAGATAAAAGAAATTATTCAGGTAGTGAAGGGAGACGAAAATTTAATAATCATGGGTGACTGGAATTCGTCGGTAGGAAAAGGCAGAGAAGGAAACATAGTAGGTGAATATGGATTGGGGCTATGAAATGAAAGAGGAAGCCGCCTGGTAGAATTTTTCGCAGGTTATAACTTAATCATAGGTACACTTGGTTCAAGAATCATGAAAGAAGGTTGTATACATGGAAGACCCCTGGAGGTACTAAAAAGTATCAGATAGATCATATAATGGTAAGACAGAGATTTAGGAACCAGGTTTTAAATTGTAAGACATTTCCAGGGGCAGATGTGGACTCTGGCCACAATCTATTGGTTATGAACTGTAGACTAAAAATGAAGAAACTGCAAAAAGGCGGAAATTTAAGCAGATGGGACCTGGAGAAACTGAAAGAACCGGAGGTTATACAGGGTTTCATGGAGAGCATAAGGGAACAACTGAAGGTAATGTGGGAAAGGAATACAGTAGAAGAAGAATGGGTAGCTTTGAGGGATGAAATAGTGTAGGCAGCAGGTAAAAAGACGAGGGCTACTAGAAACCCTTGGATAACAGAGGAAATAACTGAATTTAATTGATGAAAGGAGAAAATATAAAAATGTAGTAAATGAAGCAGGCAAAAAGGAATAAAAACTTCTCAAAAATGAGATCGACAGGAAGTGCAAAATGGCTAGGCAGGGATGGCTAGAGGACAAATGTAAGGATGTATAGGCTTATCTCACTAGGGGTAAGATAGATACTGCTTACAGGAAAATTAAAGAGACCTTTGGAGAAAGGAGAACCACCTGCATGAATATCAAGAGCTTTGATGGAAACCCAGTTCTAAGCAAAGAAGGGAAGGCAGAAAGGTGGAAGGTGTATATAGAGGGTCTATACAAGGGCGACGTACTTGAGGACAATATTATGTAAATGGAAGAGGATGTAGATGAAGACGAAATGGGAGATATGATACTGCGTAAAGAGTTTGACAGAGCACTGAAAGACCTGAGTCGTAACAAGGCCCCAGCTGTAGACAACATTGCATTAGAATTACTGACAGCCTTGGGAGAGCCAGTCCTGACAAAAGTCTACCATCTGGTGGGCAAGATGTATGAGACAGGCAAAATTCCCTCAGACTTCAAGAACAATATAATAATTCCTATCCCAAAGAAAGCAGGTGTTGACAGATGTGAAAATTACCGAACTATCAGTTTACTAAGTCACAAATGCAAAATAGTAACTCGAATTCTTCACAGACTAATGGAAAAACTGATAGAAGCCGACCGCGGGGAAGATCAGTTTGGATTCCGTAGAAATGTTAGAACACGTGAGAGAATACTAACCCTACGACTTGTCTTAGAAGCTAGATTAAGGAAAGGCAAACCTACCTTTCCAGCATTTGTAGACTTAGAGAAAGCTTTTGACAATGTTGATTGGAATACTCTATTTCAAATTTTGAAGGTGGCAGGTGTAAAATACAGGGAACGAAAGGCTATTTACCATTTTTACAGAAAGCAGATGACAATTATAAGAGTCGAGGGGCATGAAAAGGAAGCAGTGGTTGGGAAGGGAGTGAGGCAGTGTTGTAGCCTCTCCCCGATGTTATTCAATCTATATATTGTTCAAGCAGTAAAGGAAATAAAAGAAAAATTCGGAGTAGGTATTAAAATCCATGGAGAAGAAACAAAACCTTTGAGGTTCGCCGATGACATTGCAATTCTGTCAGAGACAGCAAAGGACTTGGAAGAGGAGTTGAACGGAATGGACAGTGTCTTGAAAGGAGGTTACAAGATGAACACCCACAAAAGCAAAACGAGGAGTTGTCGAATTAAGTCGGGTGATGCTGAGGGAATTAGATTAGGAAATGAGACAGTTAAAGTAATAAAAGAGTTTTGCTATTTGGGGAGCAAAATAACTGACGATGGTCGAAGTAGAGAGGATATAAAATGTAGACTGGCAATGGCAAGGAAAGCGTTTCTGAAGAAGAGAAATTTGTTGACATCTAGTATAGATATAAATGGCAGGAAGTCGTTTCTGAAAGTATTTGTATGGAAGTGAAACAGGGACGATAAATAGTTTAGACAAGAAGAGAATAGAAACTTTCGAAATGTGGTGCTACAGAAGCATGTTCAAGATTAGATGGGTAGATCACCTAACTAATGAGGAAGTATTGAATAGGATTCGGGAGAAGAGAAGTTTGTGGCACAACTTGACTAGAAGAAGGGATCGGTTGGTAGGACACTTTCTGACACATCGAGGGATCACCAGTTAAGTATTGGAGGGCAGAGGGGGGGGGGGGGTAAAAATCGTAGAGGGAGACCAAGAGATGAATACACTAAGCAGATTCAGAAAGATGTAGGTTGCAGTAGGTACTGGGAGATGAAGAAGCTTGCACAGGATAGAGTAGCATGGGAGCTGCATCAAACCAGTCTCAGGACTGAAGCTACAACAACTACAACAGGCCAAGAATTCGCTTCGCGGGCAGTGCGCGGTCCCAGTGTGAAAACACTCATCCTCGCTTCGAATTTCCTCCACCGCCACGCCACGCTGTCTGAGCGCCATGAGAGGGAAGAGGGGAAAACTGCTAACTGGCCACATTTAAACACCACTGTAGTTGCACTGTATGCGACTTGGTTTTATATTTCACATCTTCATCATGATAGATCAGAAGAAGTTCAGTGGTTCACTATTAATTAATTTTGGTATGGTAAAGACACAAATAATCTTCATCTGATACCAACTGTTGACATACAGCCAGAAGCAGACAGTTTCACAGAGTTTCGCACTGAAGCTGACTTATTTCTTTTCACAACTGTGTAAAGATCGCTTTCAACTGAAAGTGGGAACAATCTCGAAAACAGCTCGAAAACAGCTGAAGACTGATAGCGTCCTCAAAACTTTTGAAAATTAATCCTTTTCATCCCTGCGAGACCACAATGAATTCGTGAAACCTCACACTTTCTCTAATGCACAGCTTAGGAGACTGTCCTTTTCAGAACACATCCCTTCTACAGCGGGTTTTGGTTTAGAAATGGATCCCCATCAAATCGGACCGTGGGCAGTGTACAGTAAAGTCCGGTAAAAAATTCGAAGACTGCGGTCCATTCCAGATTTTCAAGCTTTCGTTGTAGCACTCCATTCTCCTTCATATATTGAGCAATAGCCAGTTGTAAACCGAAAGACCATTTCAGGCATACCCTTTGACATAACCGATGTACTTTGCAGTAATATATGAAGCCTCCGTACCCTTTTTCATTTCCAGTGAATACTGTGGCCAACGACATTGGAATAATGCATGTAACTTCAAGAATTTTGCAATTTGTACCACCAATATTTTCACGTACTCCATGCCTGCACATTTAGCACAAAGTGCTTCTCGATGTACAGAACAACGAATGCCACCTGACGATCATTGTAATATTTTGCTCTTTCGTTAGTACTGAAATGTTCAAATTCTCTCTGCATGGTAATGTAATGTCATAGAACGAAATCAATACCCGTCGCTTATGCGAACTAACAATTAATTATAGTACTGACACAACAATTCCGAACTTACAGAGTCGTGCCCAGTATAAAATGCCGCATTGCAACGCTAAATGAAATGTCACGGGCTTCCGGACACTTCCGAGAAGGACCGAGCAAAGCCGAATGATAGGTCGAGCCTTAGACCACCTACTGTCCGCAGACGCTGCACGCCTGAAAATTGGCACGCCAAATGGCTCTGAGCACTATGGGACTTAACATTTGAGGTGATCAGTCGCCTAGAACTTAGAATTACTTAAACCTAACTAACTTAATTATATCACACACATCCATGCCCGAGGCAGGATTAGAATCTGCGTCCATAGCGGTCACGCGGTTTCATACTGAAGCACCCTGAACCGCTGGGGCCACAGCGGACGGCTAGAGATTTTTCCGGTATGGTATTTCTCCTTGTCAAACTATCAATTTTTCTGTGGAAACATCGACAGTGATGGAATGGTCTTCATCTACCAATAGCATACGACAGGATTGAAACAGTACGTAAATGTTTTTGTACTCTTGTTATTAATCACCTTCCTAAAAACTGAGAACTCTCTGTTCAAGTGAAATATCTGTTATCACAATGCATTACATTTTCAGTTGTAACTATGTCTCGTGTTTCTCATATGAGTACTGATTCAGAGGTGGGTCTCCGTGAAGCAAATAATACCGTGGGATATTATCTTGATCATAAAACAGTTCGGGTGAACGGTATAAACCTCCTCAGGGGACACCGCCTTAACGTAGCACTGTCCGTGCGGGCGAGGAGGTTTGCGCGCTCTGGATCCAGAGGGCTATGCCGGCAGTAGCGTAGCTACCAGCAGGGCCACCCATGCCGGACAGGCCAATGGGAAGGAGCCAGACGAAGTGTGTCCCACAACGACCTGTCTCCTATCCGATCCTATCCTAAACCTATCCCTCTCCTTTATTATTCTTAACATCCTACACCATAGGGCAGCGAGGGCCTTAGGGCATGGTGAAGCCAGTCTCCCTAAGGGAATAAACCCAATACAAATCACCTGCTGCCTTGCAATTGGTAGAGGAATCCACAAAGGCTAAGGATACCCCCGTGAACATGGAGCCAGCTACCATGCGAGCTGTAAGGGGCAGCCCCCAAATGGTTGGGCCAAAGATTAACAATCTCCCCCTGTGAAACATCAATTCTTGCGAATGCTAACAAAGGAATAAACCGGACAGGTATTTCGATGACGACCCCAGCAAACAAAAGAAGCTTAAGAGATATGTACATAGGAACATGGAATGTGCGGAGCCTATACCAAGTGGGAGCCCTACGTCAGCTGCTAACACAAGTAAACTACTACAGTATAAAAATATTGGCTCCCCAAGCAATTAGGAGGAAAGGGAGTGACATAATGGATGCAGGAAATTTCACTATCTTCTATAGTGGTGGGAGGATGAATACCTTTGGAACAGGTTTTGTGGTCACTAAAGGACTGAAACATGCGATGATGTTCTTCCAACCAATCAATGAACGGATGTCCATATTAAGATTAAAGGGGAAAATTTTTCATCGTTACAATCATAAGTGTACATGCGCCCACAGCGGAGGCAAATGAACAACAAAAGGACGAGTTTTACCGTGCGGTAGAATAACTGTGTGATCAGGCTCCCAAACATGATGTCAAGATATTAATAGGAGACCTGAATGCAAAAATAGGAAAAGGAGAGGTCTTTCAGCCAACCATAGGAAGACATAGCCACCATGAAATATCAAATGACAATGGACGTAGATCCGTAGATCTTGCTATAAGTAAAAACATGACTGCCGGCAGTACGTATTTCCCACATTAAACAATACACGAGGAAACATGGATTTCACCAGATGGACAAACTGTAAGTAGGCTGTTTAGGTTTTCTTATTGGTAACGCCGCTTAGCGCTCGGTATGAAAAATCACTGGCTGTGCTGTGCGCAGTCTGTGTTTAGTTTGCATTGTTGTGTGCCATTGTAGTGTTGGACAGCGGCAGCTGGATGTGAACAGTGCGTAGCGTTACGCAGTTGGAGGTGAGCCGCCAGCAGTGGTGGACGTGGGGAGAGAGATGGCGGAGTTTTGTAGTTTGTAAGACTGGATGTCATGAACTATCATATATTTTTTGACTATTAAGGTAAATACACTGTTTGTTCTCTATTAAAATCTTTCATTTGCTAACTATACCTATTAGTAGTTAGTGCCTTCCGTTGTTAGAATCTTTTATTTAGCTGGCAGTAGTGGTGCTCGCTGTATTGCGGTAGTTCGAGTAACGAAGATTTTTTCTGAGGTAAGTGATTTGTGAAAGGTATAGATTAATGCTAGTCAGGGCCATTCTTTCGTAGGGATTTTTGGAAGTCAGATTGCGTTGCGCTAAAGATATTGTGTGTCAGTTTAAGCACAGTCTAGTAAAAATTTTTCAAAGGGGACGTTTCAAAACCAGAAATCAGATGGACCATATATTGATTGATCAGAGACACGGATCAGACATAATGGATGTTAGGAGCCAACGTGGAGCTGACTGCAGTTCAGACCACCTTCTAGTGAGAATTAAATACAGACAAAAAACAAAAGTTTAAGAAACTGAAGTTAGAAGAGACACGGAGAGCATATCAGATGAAAATAGTAGAGTGGATTAAGAATGAGACCTACACATCAAATGAACATATAGAAGTAATGTGGAAACGATGTAAGACTGCAAACCTCGAGGCAGCTGGAGAAGTTTTAGGACATGAACGGGCTCAAAGGAAGGAAGATTGGTTTGACGAAGAATGTATGAGAAGATTTGAGGAGCGTAATGCAGCACGAATGAAATTATTGCAGAGAACAACTCGAGCAAATGTGAATCAATATAATAAAAAGCCCCGTATAGCAAAGAGGGTCAGCAGACAGAAGATAAGAGCACTAGAAAAGAGAAAAAAAAAAGGAAGAAATTGGACAGCTAGTGGAAGAGAAGAAAAGTCGTGAAATGTACCAAAAGGAAAGACCGGGTTCCAAGCCAGAACATATATGTGTAGGAACAAAGAAGAGCATTTGATATGGGAGAGTAATAAAATACTTGACAGTTGGGCAAAATACTTCCAAGAGTTACTGAACCCAGAAGTAGAAGGGTTAGAACGAGAAGAACAGGTGGAACTAACTTACTATGGACCAGAGGTTCTAACACCAGAACCTACACTGGGGGAAGTGATGCAAGCCATTAAGACCTTAAAAAGCAATAAGGCACTTGGAGAACATCAGATCCAGGCTCAACTTCTCAAGTACGGTGGGGAAAAGCTGTGGAAAACAATTCATAAAGTAATACTTAATATATGTCAAGAGGAGGGCATGCCAAAGGCGTGGAAAACAGCTATAATGTGCCCCATACATAAAAAGGAGATAAATTAAACTGTCAGAACTATCGAGGAATCTCCCTACTAAATTCTACATATAAAGTTTGCTCCAAGAGACTATCAGAGTGGCTTTAGAAGAAATAGATCAACAGCTGACCAGATATTCACATTGTGCATAGTACTTGAAAAATGTTACGAACATCAAATCAACATATAAAAGCATATATATCGACTTTAAACAACCCCAATGATAGCATCTCAAGAGCGGCATTGAAGAATGTAATGGAAGAGGCTGGAATACCTAAGAAGCTCATTAAACTTTCCATGATGACCCTCAGCGAAACCAACTATAAAGTAAAAAAATGGTTCTAATGGCTCTGAGCACTATGGAACTTATCTTCGGAGGTCATTAGTCCCATAGAGCTTAGAACTACTTAAACCTAACTAACCTAAGGACATCACACACATTCATGCCCGAGGCAGGATTCGAACCTGCAACTGTAGCGATCACGCGGTTCCAGACTGTAGAGCCTAGAACCACTCGGCCACTCCGACTGGCTGTAAAGTAAAAATACAGGGCGAAATCTCCAGAGAAGTGGAAGTGAAGAAAGGACTTAGGGTGACAATATCTCCTCCTTGCTATTCAGCCTTTGCCTAGAAAAAGTTATAAGTCAGATTTAAATAAATGAGGAACCTTCTTAATCGTTCACTGCAGTACCTAGCACGAAACACTGCTGTGCTAGGCGAAGGTGGAGAATGGTGCAAGGGAACTTGGCCTGACAGTCAACATCGAAAAGACCAATTATTTGACAATGACCAACCAACACAACCTACCAAATCTCAGGATACCTGACAGGGAGTTTGAAAGGGTGAGAGGTTTCAAGTACCTTTGGTCGACTATCACTGAGACAAATGACATTGGCAGTGAGGTGAAAGCCAGAATAGCATCTGGTTACAGATGCTACTTTGCCGCATTACCCATGCTTAGGAGTTCGCTTCTATCACGCAAATCCAAGATCCTCATTTACAAAACAATTATAAGACCAGTAGTTACGTACGGTGCCGGAACGTGGACCATGACTGTAAATGAGAAATGGATCCTTAGCATATGGGAGAGAAAGGTGCTACGTAAAATATATGGCACAGTATATGAGCAAGAATGTTGGCGCATACGTACGAATGCAGAACTACAACACCTTTTTGAAGAACCTGACATTGTTACTACCATTAAAATAAGAAGACAGCTGTGAGCAGGGCATGTGTTCATAATGGAAGAAGACATAGCATGTAAGAGGATTTCTGATGGCAAGGCTGGAGGCAGACGGCGGTGGGGACGCCCCAGAAAGGGATGAGTGGATGGAGTTAAAAAGCTGGGTGCCAGAGGATGGAGACGGAAAGCCGGTGACCGGACAGAATGGCAGGATACTGTGATGCAGGTCAAGGCCCTCCAAGGGCTGTAGATCCTAGGAGTAGTAGTAAACGGCATTAAAAAATCTGTTTTGCTTTATTGGAGTAGAGTAAAATCGTTGCCTTACCATAGATATTCGTCTTCTTCCAGTTCATTTCCAGTTTCAATGAAATACGAATGGAGGAATAAGTCAGAAGTTTCCTGTAAGAGCAGCCCAGTCCCTACCACTGACTGTAAATACATTTGCCTGTTTGAAAGGTTGAGGCTTTGACTGATTTCTAGTGAAAGACCAATACATATCCTTGCTGTGTATCAATGTATACAGTACGTCACGAAATGCACCAAGAGTTAGTAGAATCTTGCAGATGAATATGAAATGCAAACACATGTGCTCCACGAGAAAGAACGATAGCTACAATAAACAGTTTCCGACACATGCAGGCTACAACATAGCTCGCAGTACGGGACTACAAGATTGGTATTGCTGTTAGAAACATGCCCGTAATAATAACACGTGTGCAATAAAGCTGCGGTACGCGACAATATGCTGTGTGTCAGTTTTCAGATTTTATTAAATATGTTTCTAGTATTGTGGCCTAATGGAACGGTTATCATTAACGACGAAAGCGATGCATTTTACGAGCAATGCGCGGATAGTTTAAATGAAATGGTGTTCTCGAATAGTCGGCCGTTATTTGCGTGGATAGCCGCTGGTTCGTTGTATAATACTTGTTTACGTGTAGCTGTAATAACAAACAGTGCAAATACATACATTTCATAAACTGATCGTAACCTTGGGGGCGAAGCTCTTTTAAGATTTTACATGATGTAGAAGAAAAGATAGAAAATTATGGAGAAGCGTATCAAAGACAATGAACCCATTACCGACAGAACCCCTATTCGGAACCGACGTAAGTAGTGTACTGGTCAAGGCATAGCATCCACATAGGGAGAGATATAGGTTAAATCCATAAGCAAAGAAATAGTTTAAATGGATTAAAATCGCCCTCTGTCCATGCAAAGACGAGGTATTCCATTATTTCTATAAAATGGTTAACGCGAATATCGGAAAGCCTTTTTAAATAAGGAATGGACATAACCTAACAACATTCCCCTCCATTTACTTCAATTTTTTTTCTTCCTAATGACATCTTGGTCAATGGAAGAAAAGACAAGTTTTCTGTTTCTCGGGTCATGGTTGAACAAAGACGGGGAACCATAACAGCCGCCTCCATTGCAAAGGAACTGTCTCGGTATCCATTTTATTGACTTCTATATTTTCCGCAACATATTTCATTATCAGCGCATTTGCAGTTTTCATGTCATTTCTGAAATATGCGTTACGCATGTGAATGTACTCTGAAGATGTAAATTGTATTCATAGGTACTAAATTATAGGTGGAACAATAGATTTTGAATTTCGTCACACTTGTAGAGCGACATGGAAAATAACGTAGGTTGGGATGGAATCAATAGGCACTTAAGATAATCCTTCGTCGTCAGTGATACCACTATCAAAGAAATATAGAGCCTTTCTCGGAACTACATCTACATCTACATCTACATGAGTACTCTGCAATTCACATTTAAGTGCTTGGCAGAGGGTTCATCGAACCACAATCATACTATCTCTCTACTATTCCACTCCCGAACAGCGAGAGGGAAAAACGAACACCTAAACCTTTCTCTTAGAGCTCTGATTTCTCTTATTTTATTTTGATGATCATTCCTACCTATGCAGTTTGGGCTCAACAAAATATTTTCGCATTCGGAAGAGAAAGTTGGTGACTGAAATTTCGTAAAAAGGTCTCGCCGCGACGAAAAACGTCTTTGCTGTAATGACTTCCATCCCAACTCGTGTATCATATCTGCCACACTCTCTCGCTTATAACGTGATAATACAAAACGAGCTACCCTTTTTTGCACCCTTTCGATGTCCTCCGTCAATCCCACCTGGTAAGGATCCAACACCACAGAGGACGAACGAGTGTAGTGTAAGCTGTCTCTTTAGTGGACTTGTTGCATTTTGTAAGTGTCCTGCCAATGAAACGCAACCTTTGGCTCGCCTTCCCGACAATATTAGGAAACAAGAATTGTCCTAAAGACTAGTTTAGAAACGTGAAGAAGCATGAAGGAGGTACGAGGCTCACTTTACCTTCTTTGTTGGCGACTCCGATTATAACTATTCCCGTAAGTCATTTCAAAATCTCTGGTACAAGGTAATCAGAGAGATGCTGTATTTTCTGACACCTTAAAGCCATCGAAGCAACGCTTATTACCGACAGTACTGTTCTTTAGGACTCTCAAACTATAAACATGACTTGATGAGGATTTCTTCATTCGGAGAACTCACTTTGTTATCAAGGATGAAGAGTTGTCTATAGTGGTAGTAGTAACTTCTTGTGTGCCCCAGGGAAGTGTGTTCAGATTCTTACCCATCACAATGTGTATTAATCACTGGGTAGAGTATGTTAACAGTAAACTTCGATTTTTTTCAGATGTCTCACTTAAACTGTGGTTAAGTAGTATCTGAAATACGTTGTACCTTATATCCAGTCACACATCACTATGTGTATTAATCACTGGGTGGGGTATGTTAACAGTAAACTTCGATTTTTTCAGATGTCTCACTTAATCTATGGTTAAGTAGTATCTGAAATACGTTGTACTGTATATCCAGTCAAACCTTGACGTGATTTCATAGTGGTTTCAACGTGATGCTTTCAATGTTTCAAAATATATAATTATGTATCCACAAAAGAGAAAAGCGAAGTACCCTGTGACTACAGTGTCAGGGAATCACATTTGGGAAGGGGCCACTCTTACGAATACCTGAAGGATCTCTTGGCGGGAAAATGACGTGCAAAACCCACAGACACTGAGGCATAGTTAAAACAGGTGGAAGGCTTTTCGTCCCTTCTTTTACAGAACACTGCTATAATGCAGTGAATCTACAAAGCAGACTCCTCACAAAACTTCCTTGCGACAAATTCTGCAACACTGCTCAAATGTGTGGAAGCTGAAAGTAATAGCATTAACTGGTTATACTGAAAGCATATCGAGAGAATGTACAGGACCATTGGTCTCTGTTTAATATGACTCAGGGAAGAGTGTTCTGGGACAGTGAAAAAGCACGAACTGATTGGCTCTTGGAGATAGGTGCTAACCATCCGGCTCACTCTCTCTGTCTTTGATAGTATCAAGATATAATATTTAGTGACGAATCTAGCAATATATTACAGCCCTTGACGAGTCGCTCCCGTAAAGACCGCAAGAGGAGACTACATGAATTTAAGTGATCGAGGATACATTTAAGCAGCGATTATTCCTGCACTCCGTATTTGAATAAAATATGAAATGCCGTGTGGTTGGGGCCTCCCGTCGGGTCCACCGGTCACATGGGGCAAGTCTTTGGACTTGACACCGTTTCGGCGACTTGCGCGTCGATAAGGATGATATGATCATGAAGACAACACAACACTCAGTCCCTGAGCGAAGAAAATCTAGGAACTAGTCGGGGTCAAACCACGGCCCTTTTGAACACCATTCGACCTCCCAGACCACTCAGATATCTTTTTTTTTTTGCCTTTCGTTCGTTATTATTCGTTGTATTTGGTCGAAGCGGACGTCACATGACATCCGCTCAAGTTCGTTTTTGATCCCTTCGCTCACTTTTTTTTATGTTTTATTTTATTACAGAGCCGGCCACTGTGGCCAAGTGGTTCTAGGCGCTTCAGTCCGGGACCGCGGTGCTCCTGCAGGTTCGAATTCTGCCTCTGGCATGGATGTGTGTGATGTCCTTAGGTTAGTTGGGTTTAAGTAGTTCTAAGTCTAGGCGACTGATGATCTCAGATATTCCACAGTGCTCAGAGTCATTTGAACTATTTTTTATTACAGACACCATATAGCTCCCTGACCGAATACGCTGAGCTACCGTGCCGGCACCATCAAGGTGGATATATGTGAATGGAATTATTGAAATATGTGAATGAAATTGTTAAATTGGTAATACACTGGTGGTAAAAAATTGAAGCACATAGAAGGGGAAAAGGACACGAAATGTAACTTGAAGAAACGGAAAGTCATGTAATTTCGGAGAGAACAGTATCGAGTTAAATTTAATAAGAACACAACAGTAAGAGCTCACATATCAATATTACAATGCACTCACTTTGGCCAGGTTGTGTGCACTAATTCGGCTGTGAAGGGTGTCATAAAGCCGTTGTATCCTGTCTTGAGACTAGCTGTCCTGCAACTGTTGTAACAGATCTGATATCCTGGATACTAGCACTGGGACAGAAATAACGTCCACGCCGTTTTATAGGAGACGTATCTGGGTATCTTGCTAGTTACGGGAGTATCTCATCATCATACAGAAAGTTCATAGAGACACGCGTCATGTGCATGCATCGTTCTGTTGCATAATGACACCACGCTACCGTCGCATGAGAGGTAACGCAAGAGAAAGCTGGATTTCCGTGTCATACCGTAGTGCAACCCACCCGGCTAGCCGCGCGGTGTAACGCGCTGCTTCCCGAGCAGGAAGGCGTTCCGGTCGCCGACACGAATCTGCCCGGCGGATTAGTGTCGAGGTCGGGTGTGCCAGCCTGTGAATGGTTTTTAAAGCGGCTTCCCATCTGCCTCGGCGAATGCGAGCAGGTCCACCTTATTCCGCCTCAGTTACACGACGTTGGCGATTGCTGCGCAAACACTGTCTCCACTTACGCGTACACCATAGTTACTCTACCACGCAAACATTTGGGGTTACACTAGTCTGGTACGCGACGATCCCAGGGTTCTGGGGGCCTAACCGAACAAAAACCCTTGGTTCGAAGTGAGACTGTGATTCAGTGGGGTGGACTGCTGTGGCCTGCTGTGGGGTTGTGAACCACTGCGGGCTACGGTGGGATTGTCTCCATCGTCTGTATGTCCCCGGTTCAATATACGCACCCATTACACAATATGCAGTCATAACTCTCCCAATCAGAACCTGCCATGACCTGCCATTCAAGATGGTTCTCCACAATGTTACACCAGGATTAAGAAAGCTGTACCTCTCCAAAACTTTTTATGAATGGAATCTGTCCCTAGGTCCCAACATACTCGCCGCCAGATGGCATCGTGGCTACTACAGAACCGCGATTCATCAGCAGTCTTTGCTTCCCGGTCATGGCACGACTCCAAAATCAGCCGTTTGCGTGGTGTTATTAATGGTAGTCTGAAAATGGAACGGTTCTTCCCTAGAGCGTCTGCAGCCAGTCTCCGACCAATGCTGCGGGATGAATCACTTGGTCTCTGATAGTAGACGCACACGTTAACGGATTACTTTGTTCTTGATGCACAGTACCACTATACTACCATGTGGTGGTCAAACGTGATTAGCTGAAGCCTTGACGATAACCTGACACACACTGGAATGCAGTCCAGCATCGGGCCACAGTCGCAGCCGAATGTGCCCCAAATCCCCATATATTGCACAGTCCCTGTATTGAGGTGCTTATCAGGTGCTGTTTACAGTAACTCACACGAACACTGGCGTCCCACTGCCCTTCACAGTGATCATTCAACATCTGACGCTAATCACACCGATTATATATCCTACCGGGCTGGGAACAACTCTATAGGCTAGGAACACTAATGCACTCTAGTGACCGCTCTGTGTGTAACAGAGAATGCTACCATTTACATGCCTGCCGAAGGTGTGTACGTGTACGAAGCTACATCGACATCTGACAATATCTTCATGGCGCTTCGCTTCTGTTGTCGGTCAGTGTACGTAGTACAATGAGAGGTATCACTTCCAAAGCACATCACGTTGGTATCTAAAATTTTTATGTAGATTTACTTTTAATCGATAATTAAGCATGACTGTGTTGATATCATACAAGAGACTATGTTTCGCAATCAGTAAGTGAACTTTATCAGCAGCTGCGAATATGACCAGACTCCAGCTGCGCAATATATTGATGACAGTGAAAATTTGTATCGGATCATGACTGTGTACCACATTTCCCTCTTTCCGCGAGCCTCGGTCATCCAAGCACGTTTCCAGGACCGGTCCTAACTCCATATGTCATCCTGTGTCTATGTCCTGTATTCGCGCAATTGCTTTCATTTCCGTGTAGGAAGAGACATGATTGTTGTCGCGGCATTGTCTTAGTATAGAAAACAATATTCCAGTGCTTGTGGTTTTACGAAATACTCTGTAATGTTCTTTGGCATACGCATATATGTCTGTAGGAGAATGCAGATTACATCGTAAAATCACACGCTCAGCAGTATAGCTGAATCAGTAAGTGAATAACTTGTTTTGCTATGAAATATATTACAGAAAGATTTAATTTTCCGAGAACGCCGTCTATTCCACCGAGATGTAGCTGAGAAACAGATAGGACTCAAAACAGCAATCGGAGATAAACTGACTTCACGTTTTCACTTACTTCTGGTGAAATGTTAGCAGAGGTTATCACATTCGAATATATCAGAACCTACTACAACAGGAATGGAATTGATGGTGATGTTAATTTACTTTATTTTGTGAGACTTAGTATTTTGTCCTGTTCATTACAAGTTCTATAAGGTATGAGTACAAGAAATTTAATATACTGTATTTGGCGGTCATGGTGGCATCGCGGGTAGATCATTAAACTCCGTCCTGGCGATCCAATCTTTTTTCAATCTCAGCAGGACGGCCCCAGGGTGCACTCATAGGTAGCCTGCTGTCAAAAGAAGTACTATGGATCTTCCCCAGGTGGTAAAAAGGCGGCCGGGGTAACGGACTCGCCACGCATTAAAACGGTTCCATATTAAATGATATGAAGATAATAATATTTTTAATAATATGATCATTTTTGCTTCAGACTATGTGCCGAAACTGGTGGCGCAATGGCCAGCACACTGTACTCGTATTCTGGAGGATGACTTTTGAAATACCCGTCCAGCCCTCCAGATTTAGTTCTTCCGTGATTCCCCTAAATAGCTACAGGCAAATGTCGGGATGGTTCCTTTGCAAATGACGTGGGTTCTCAGTCCTTTCGTACTCCGAGTTTGTGCTTGGTTTCTACTGACGGCACTGGCGACGGAACTTTAAACTCTTATCTTTCAGCCGGCCGCGGTTGTCTCGCGGTTCTAGGCGCGCAGTCCGGAACCGTGTGACTGCTACGGTCGCAGGTTCGAATCCTGCCGCGGGCATGGATGTGTGTGATGTCCTTAGGTTAGTTAGGTTTAAGTAGTTCTAAGTTCTAGGGGACTAATGACCACAGCAGTTGAGTCCCATAGTGCTCAGACCCATTTGAACCATTTCTAATCTTCCTTCAAACAATGTGCGTTACCATTGTTTGTCCAAATAATACTGCTACCAAATAACTAAATGAATCTCTTTTCAGCGACCTTTTGCTGTCTCTGCCACTGATGGGTGCAAGTAAAACGATTAAAATATGATGTTACTGTTCCGAGCTGTTCGTTTAGGAAAACTCCAATACAGTTTTCATACGTTCGAATACCTCTGGTGTATGTTAGAATAACTTCAGGCTGTCACTGTCAGAAACAAACTCGCAAAACGTCTGTCACAGTTGTTACACATACACTCGCACACGTTCACAGTTATATCAGATACAAATAGGGACTCACAATCTCTTTTTTATACACAGGATGTTCCATTTATCTTGACCACCCTAAATAACTGTTTGTCCAGATGAAAATTACAAAATGTAAGGAGCAAATGTTCTTTAGCCGTCAGGGGGACATCAATCGGCATGATAGTCTTCATTGTAGCTATGTTTTTTACAGAGATACATACAGCGGCATGACTTTTTTAAATGGCATGCTGTATTTTTGATTTGGTAATTCATTTCTTCTCCTAACGACCTATTCAAACACATGTCACAGTGTACCATTCACTGAAACACAACGTTATTAACTACATAACACAACACTGACTTTGAGCCGTGGATTACAAACTCGTCCCGTGCTACAGTTGTCAGAAAACAAATGAAAACCAAGTAAATACTTGACACAAAATTGGCTTTGACTCTCCTGTGCTATTGCCCAGGAGTAGCACAATCAAAGCTGCTCGAAGTCGTGACCCTGGACACCGTTGTATTGCTGCACTCGTGAATGAAAGAATTATTTGCTGCTTCCAATGTTGCCTGCTGAAGAGAATTAGAAGAAATCACGATCCATTCCTGCATGTCCTCTGGACTTCTTGGAACATCGCGACAGACCACGTCTTTAATGCGTCCCCAAAGAAAAAAGTCCAGAGGATTTAAATCAGCAGACATTGCAGGCCAATCCATCTGGGAGGATACCTTCGGTTCAGAACACGACGTGCACGCAAGGCATTATGTGCTGGACAACCATCGTGTTGATAACATATAAGCATTCTCGTTCTTAGAGGCACTTCATCCAGAAGAGGGGGAAGAATTCGTCTGAGGAAGCTGACATACTCTGTGCGTTTAGACTACTATTGATGAAGTCAGGGCCAATAATTGCAGTACCAAGCATTCCACACCAGACGTTAACTCTCCATTGACGCTCACGTTCCTCCGTGTAAGCCATCATTAGTTCTCGCTGGACCAACAACATATGCTCTATGTGTTTAACGGTCGTTTGTTTGAGAAGGAACATTAATCGGTAAGTAGGACATTGGAAAAGAAGTTCGGTTTGGCGAGAATTTGCTGCTGTGCCCACTGACAGAACTGTACACGATTCTGGAAATCGTCCCGATGCTATTCTTATATAGGTGTGTATGGTAAGGATGGAACCAGTGACGTGTAAGAATACGGTGTGCACAGGTTTTAGAAATGCCAATCTCGTGTTCAACCTGTCGTGTGCTCATATGTGGATTCAAAGCAACGGAAGCGCGAACAGTAACTTCGGCAGTGGTACGACGATTGCGTTCTCGTGGGTTGAAACTTCCCGTTTCCTGAAACGTCGCAACAAGAGGAGAAGACATCCGTCGGGAAGGTGGGTTTTTGTCAGGATATCGCTCTCTGTACAGTTCCGTTGCCTGCGTAGCATTTTGCCTAACTTCAACTACACAAACAACAACAATAGAAGAAACATTATGTTGATGCAGTATGTAGCAAGGACAGCTTTTACTGTACGCCTGCTCTACTAAACTACAGTACTAAACGTACCAGTACACAAGGAAACACCATTGCAATTACTCTTCTGCTAACTTACATTCCCCATATATAAGCAGAATTTCTACCTTCTCTTCGTTGATGTACATTCTACACACACAATTCTTCAAATGACGATGGTTGACGGAATGACTGGTGTGCATTCTACTCACGTTTACATTTCTCCCCTGTCAACGTCAGCACGTGGATGTGTTCCATTACCCCGAGTACCTGCACTAAGTACTGGGAGCGTCACCGTCAATGTTGTGTTATGTAATTAATAACGTTGTGTTTCAGTGAATGGTACAGTGTGATACATTTCTGAATAGGTCGTTCTGGAGAGGTATTGAATTGCCGAATAAAAAATACAGAGTGTCATTTTAAAAAAAGGCATACCGTTGTCCATATCTTTATAAAAAAACATGGCTGCAACGACGACAATCATGCTACCCGATGTCCCCCTGATGGCTAAAGAACACTTGCTTGAAAGAATTTATAATTTGCATATGGACAAACAGCTATTTAGGGTGGGCAAGATAAATGGGATACCATGTATAACTAATTTGAAACGTAACTATTTCTCCGATGTCCACAGAATATTTGTATAACAATATACTTATCATGCCATTTACTGTATGAAAGTAAGTGTGTACAAATACAGGGTGTTTTACAGTGCTTTTAGGATTTGAAACCATAATGAGACAAAAATTATAGCGAAACGAAGTTGAACATTTTACACAAGGTACAACATTTATTCAAGTTTACTTGTACTACATGTGACAAATGACGGCCATTCGCTGCTACACAATACTAAAGCCGTTTCATCAAGTTTTTGAACATATCTTTCGTAACTGCAGGAGGAATTCTGGAAATTTCATCGTGAACTCGATTTTTCAGCTGTTGCAAGTATCTCTGCCGGTCAGAGTACACTTCGGCCTTAAAATAACACCACATATAAAAGTCTCGCACGGAGTTGGGACAGTTTGTCGGGTTCCGGTTGCCTCTCGATTCGAAGCACTGGCAGTTACAAGAAAGTTTATTACCCAGTTCAGTGCTCTTCCACGAGCAGCTATTAGATATCGCGTCTGAATCAACAGATGCTTACGAAAGGCACACTGCACGCGCACGACAGATTCGTCGTAGCGGAAATAGCAAGCCTACCGCGAACGCGCGATATTGCTTCGACCAGTACGATATGACGACTGGCCTGTATATGGGATGAAACTTCGCTCTCCACACTAGGGATAGACGGCGCCTCCGTCGCTGTATCTTGTTTCCTAGCGTGCGATATAATCTGAAATCATCAAACATGCTGGAACGCTATGTAAAATTAGTTATACTTGTATGTTGAGAAATCGGTACTATGGCTGATAATTGAAATGAAATTTGGAATAGTATCTGTCCATTGAAAAACGTAATCTCACCTATGATTACGGGACTGACAATTTAAACGAAATGTGCAGTTGGAATTGTCTATCGAAACACATGATCTCACCTATGATTACAGATCCATCAGTCAACCCCGTTTTTGTTAAACTGAATTATAGCACAGGGATGTATTTTTCAAAGTAATTCAGGAGGTATCCACCATAATACCTACTGCAGAAAGAGATCAGTGTAGTATTTTACTTTATTTCTCCCGCAGTCAACTAGTGTGACAACATTTAACAGCGACAGAATTCTGAGTGAAAACAAAACACAATAGAGGTAAATTTTGTTCTTTTGGTAACTGGTTCCGAAGTTCGTTTTGCGGTGTATTCTTCTGTCTTTAGTTGATGTTCAAACAGAAAGTCTACTAGAAATTCAATGTTTACTAGGATGTGAAACACTGCTTAGCACCAAGGATTAATAACTGCAATGCTTACTTCCCTCACCGAGATATTCCTGCTGTAGCTGCCAGTCACTATAATCGCCTCATAGTAGATATTCGACGATTCACGGTAAATGCAGAAAATGGAGGATTCTATCTTCTCAGTAAAAATTTATTTAAGAAAATATAAAGTAATTCCCGTTGCCACTAAGATGTGCTGTCACGTCATAGAACTACCACTGACAAAAACGATTAGAACTACTTCAGGAAAGACTGTGTGACTGGGGTGTGAAGGGGTTGAGATGCAAACAGCGTTTTTATTACAACAAAGCGCGTCCACAAAACTACGTATCTGAATATCAGCTCATCACTTTATTCACGTTTTATGTTCGAAGTGGTTAATTCGCTTTGCATAAGCACTTATTTAACAAAGAGAAAATCCATCAGTACAAATTCTCAAAACACGAAATTTCAGTAAGCAATTATTTGTG